>NC_057389.1:70735942-70797336 GCF_019320065.1 Cervus canadensis
TCTGCGATTTTCTGGAAGAGTTTGAGTAAGATAGGTGTTAGCTCTTCTCTAAATTTTTGGTAGAATTCAGCTGTGAAGCCATCTGGTCCTGGGCTTTTGTTTGCTGGAAGATTTTTGATTACAGTTTCAATTTCCTTGCTTGTGATGGGTCTGTTAAGATCTTCTATTTCTTCCTGGTTCAGTTTTGGAAAGTTATACTTTTCTAAGAATTTGTCCATTTCATCCAAGTTGTCCATTTTATTGCATAGAGCTGCTGGTAGTAGTCTCTTATGATCCTTTGTATTTCAGTGTTGCTGTTGTGATCTCTCCATTTAATACATTTCTAATTTTGTTAATTTGGTTCTTCTCTCTGGTCTTAATGAAGTCCGCTAAACGGTTTGTCAATTTTGTTTATTTTTCAAAAAACCAGCTTTTAGCTTTGTTGATTTTTGCTATGGTCTCTTTAGTTTCTTTTGCATTTATTTCTGCCCTGATTTTTAAGATTTCTTTCCTTCTGCTAACTCTGGGGTTCTTCATTTCTTCCTTCTCTAATTGCTTTAGGTGTAGAGTTAGGTTATTTATTTGGTTTTTTCCTTGTTTCTTGATGTAAGCCTGTAATGCTATGAACCTTCCCCTAGCACTGCTTCTACAGTGTCCCATAGGTTTTGGGTTGTTGTGTTTTCATTTTCATTCATTTCTATACATATTTTGATTTCTTTTTTGATTTCTTCTATGATTTGTTGGTTATTCAGAAGCGTGTTATTTAGCCTCCATGTGTTTGAATTTTTAACAATTTTTTTCCTGTAATTGAGATCTAATCTTACTTCACTGTGGTCAGAAAAGATGACTGGAATGATTTCAATTTTTTTGAATTTTCCAAGACCAGATTTATGGCCCAGGATGTGATCTATTCTGGAGAATGTTCCGTGTGCACTTGAGAAAAAGGTGAAGTTGATTGTTTTGGGGTGAAATGTCCTATAGATATCAATTAGGTCTAGCTAGTCCATTGTGTCATTTAAGGTTTGTGTTTCCTTGTTAATTTTCTGTTTAGTTGATCTATCCATAGTTGTGAGTGGGGTATTAAAGTCTCCCACTATTATTGTGTTACTATTAATTTCCTCTTTCATACTCGTTAGCGTTTGCCGTACTTATTGCGGTGCTCCTATGTTGGGTGCATATATATTTTATAAATTGTATATATCTTCTTCTTGGATTGATTCCTCTTGATCATTATGTAGTGTACCGTCTTGTCTCTTTTCACAATCCTTTATTTGAAAGTTCCTATTTTATCTGATATGAGTATTGCGACTCCTGCTTTCTTTTGGTCTCTTTTGAGTGAAATATTTTTTCTTCCAGCCCCTCACTTTTAGTCATGTATGTGTCTCTTGTTTTGAGGTGGTCTCTTGTAGACAGCATATATGGGGGTCTTGTTTTTGTATCCATTCAGCCAGTCTTTGTCTGTTGGTTGGGGCATTCAACCCATTTACATTTAAGGTAATTATTGATAGGTATGGTCCCGTTGCCATTTACTTTGTTGTTTTGTGTTCGCGTTTATACAACCTTTCTGTGTTTCCTGTCTAGAGAAGATCCTTTAGCATTTGTTGAAGAGCTGGTTTGGTGGTGCTGAATTCTCTCAGCTTTTGCTTGTCTGTAAAGCTTTTGAATTCTCCTTCATATCTGAATGAGATCCTTGCTGGGTACAGTAATCTAGGTTGTAGGTTATTCTCTTTCATTACTTTAAGTATGTCCTGCCATTCCCTTCTGGCCTGGAGGGTTTCTATTGATAGATCAGCTGTTATCCTTATGGGAATCCCTTTGTGTGTTATTTGTTGTTTCTCCCTTGCTGCTTTTAATATTTGTTCTTTGTGTTTGATCTTTGTTAATTTGATTAATATGTGTCTTGGGGTGTTTCGCCTTGGGTTTATCCTGTTTGGGACTCTCTGGGTTTCTTGGACTTGGGTGGCTATTTCCTTCCCCATTTTAGGGAAGTTTTCAGCTATTATCTCCTCGAGTATTTTCTCATGGCCTTTCTTTTTGTCTTCTTCTTCTGGGACTCCTATGATTCGAATGTTGGGGCGTTTCACATTGTCCCAGAGGTCCCTGAGGTTGTCCTCATTTCTTTTGATCCTTTTTTCTTTTTTCCTCTCTGCTTCATTTATTTCCACCATTTTATCTTCTACCTCACTTATCCTATCTTCTGCCTCCATTATTCTACTCTTGGTTCCCTCCAGAGTGTTTTTGATCTCATTCATTGCATTATTCATTTTTAATTGACTCTTTTTTATTTCTTCTAGGTCTCTATTAAACATTTCTTGCATCTTTTCAATCTTTGTCTCCAGGCTATTTATCTGTAACTCCATTTTGTTTTCAAGATTTTGGATCATTTTTATTATCATTATTCTAAATTCTTTTTCAGGTAGATTCCCTATCTCCTCCTCTTTTGTTTGACTTGGTGGGCATTTTTCATGTTCCTTTACCTGTTGGGTATTTCTTTGCCTTTTCATCTTGTTTAGATTGCTGTGTCTGGACTGGGCTTTCTGTATTCTGGAGGTCTGTGGTTCCTTTTTATTGTGGAGGTTTTACCCAGTGGGTGGGGTTAGACGATTGGCTTGTCAAGGTTTCCTGGTTAGGGAAGTTTGCGTCGGTGTTCTGGTGCGTGGAACTTGATTTCTTCTCTCTGGAGAGCAATGGAGTGCTCAGTAATGAGTTTTGAGATGGGTCTATGTGTTAGGTGTCACCTTGGGCAGCCTGTATGTTGACGTTCGGGGCTATGTTCCTGCGTTGCTGGAGAATTTGCGTGGTATGTCTTGCTCTAAAACTTATTGGCTCTTGGGTGGTGGTTGGTTTCAGTGTAGGTATGGAGGCTTTTGGACGGTCACTTATTACTTAAAGTTCCATGTAGTCAGGAGTTTTCTGGTGTTCTCCGGTTTTGGGCTTAAGTCTCGTGCCTCTGGATTTTAGTTTTATTCTTCCTGTAGTCTCAGGACTTCTCCAACTATACAACACTGATAATAAAACTTCTAGGTTAATGGTGAAAAGATTCTCCCCTGTTAGGGACACCCAGAGTGGTTCACAGAGTTACATGAAGAAGAGGAGAGGGAGGAGGGAGATAGTGATGAGCAGGAGGAGAAGAAGGGGGACTCAAGAGGAGAGAGACAGTTCTACACAGTTGTCTGTTCCCAGAGTGTTCTCCATAGCCCAGACACCCACCAAGATTCACCGAATTAGATTGGGAAGAGAAGGGGAAAGGAGGAAATAGAGGTGTTCTGAGGTAGAAAACAGAGAGTCAAGATTGGGAGAGAATAATCAACACACTCCTGAATAAAAATGGGAACTGAATATTGGATTCTTAAATGTTCACACTTTATATCATATACTGAAAAACAAAAATTAAAAATCTAGAGTAGAGGTTAGACTCTTAAAAATACTATATTAAAAACAAAAACCAAAACACACACACAAAAAAATTTTAAAAATATGAAGTTCAGTTTAAAAATAGGGCTTCTTTTCTTTTTCTTTTTTTTTGGTAAGGTTATAGTGTATTGAAAATGAAAATTAAGGAGTAGTAGAGGAGTACTAGAGGACTTTAAAAGAAATAAGAGAAAAAGAAAAATAGAAAATAGAAGAGAAAAAGGAGAAAAAAAAATAATTTTCCCTAATTAAAAAAATCATAAAAATCTATGAAAATGAAAGTTAAGGAGTAATGGGGGAGTAATAGGGAATTTTAAAGGAAAATAAAAGAGAAAAAATAAAAAAGAAAAAATTGAAAAAAAAAAAAAAGTAAAAATATATCTAGGAATTTCTCTGGAGCTGTAGTGGTCAGTGTGGGTTCGGCTCAGTTTCAGATATCTCCTCGTCCCAGCTTACACTTCTCGATATCTACGGGCCCCTTCCGGTGTAACTGGTGTTTTCTACAGGGATTTTAATCTGTTGCACCGGTCCCTTCTGAAGTGGTTCCCTTTGTTTATTTGGCTTCTGTTTGCCGGTCTCTTCAGAGCCTCATTTCCGCCCTGTCACAGGCGGGCGGAGGTGGACTCTTATTCAGGTAGCTAGTTCTGTCGCGCTGCAGGGAGGGGCTGGCGCTGCAGGGAGGGGCTGGCGCTGTGATGAGAGGCTGGCGCTGCTTTCTCGGTGTGCGCTGCTCAGGCTCCCAGCTGCTCCATATGGAGTGCGCCCGCGCTGTGCACAGCTCCAGCCCTCGGGTGTTCCACAAAAGCGCGGAACAAAAGGCTGCGTCCGCTCTTGTGCCTTCCCCATCAGAGCGGTCCAGGCAGCCAGGGGCTTGACAGGCGCACTCTCCTGGGGTGCGGCGCGGCGCGCCCACTCCCTTCCACGGTCCCAATCTCGGTTTCCGCTGGCGCCAGTCAGGTGCGTGTGCCTTCTGCCCTCCGTGTCCCCAGCCCCAGTCCCCGCCCGCGCGGGTCGGGTGCCTGCGGCCTGTGTCTCGCTGCGACCTGCTCCCGCCTCCGGCGGGTCTGGGCCGGTCCGCAGTCTGCGAGCTCTTCTCTGGACTTTCTCGGTCCCTTTGTTCTGCAAACGGCCGGCAGCGTGTTCGGGCCAGTTAATTTTCTCTCTCTCTTTTGCTCTCCCACAGTTCAAGTTGGCAACTCACAAAAGCTCCCTCCAATTGTCCTCAGGGCACTCAGGCCCGGACCCTGCCCCAAGCAATGCCGCCCGCTCCTCTCCGTGCCGCCCCCACTTGCTGGTGGAGGATGCGGGTGTCTGGGGTACTTTTCTGCTGAGAGTTGCTTTTAGGCATGTAATCTGTGGGTTTTATTTATTGTTTCCCTCCCAGTCAGGTTGCCCTCCTAGATTCAAACACTTCCCCCAGGCCCGCCAGTGCGAGGGTTTCCCGGTGTCTGGAAACGTCCTCTAAAGACTCCCTTCCCGGGACGGATCTCCGTCCTTGGCTCTTTTGTCTCACTTTTTATCTTTTATATTTTGTCCTACCTCCTTTCGAAGACAATGGGCTGCTTTTCTGGGTGCCTGATGACCTCAGCTAGCGATCAAAAGTTGTTTTGTGAAGTTTGCTCTGCGTTCAGATATTCTTTTGATGAATTTGTAGGAAAGAAAGTGGTCTCCCCGTCCTACTCCTCCACCATCTTGGCTCCTCCCCCAAATTATGACCAATTCTTCGAACTCAAAGAGTGGTGGATATTTAATCAGTTTTAGGGTTCATTTTCTAATAACTGGAATGTCCTGCAAAGAAACAGGTGGTTTTAACAAAGTAGTGCATCCCTGAGCCAAAGATAGTACTACAGCACCGTTTTTAATAACTAAGGACTGGGAGGATCAAAAAAGGTCATGAATAGGGACTTTTTTATTTAAAAAATATTGGGGGCACATCTATGCAATTAGATTTTCCACAGGTAGAACTCTTTTCTTCTGGCCTTTGAAGCTTCTAGCTAATTTTGTGTCAGGACTGTAACAGTTCTCATAACACGGCCAGCTGTTTCCTCAACTGACAACTGTTTCCCCAACAGACACCTGTTTCCCAAACAGACATGCGGGTCTGTCTGACTCTTCAGGGTCACTCCTCGCACCCACCCGGATGGTTCGCTGTGTCCACAGTGGGGTGATGTCCACGTCCATCTTGAAATAAAGCAGAAGAGCAGCATGCATGGTAACACCCCATTTGTAGAAATTCTCAAAAGTATGAACATAAATATTGTTATAAAAACAACACTTTTTTCTGGTTAAATACCTAAGAAACTCTTAAGACTATTTTGGGGTGGGATCAGTTATTGAAGGTTGGAGAGAAAGGCTTTATATTTATTTTATACCTTTATGGATGGATATTTTAAAAATAACTGTTTCACATTGAAACAGGCTGAATATTTACCTTTTAGCCATCACACTGTCAGCGATGGACTGGAATTTGTGATAGAAGGAGGTCTTCTGGCATTCCCTTGAGCTTAAAAATTGTATAAACATAACTACTTTGAGAAAAGCCTGTTAGATAGCCTGGATACCACTGTTAATGCCTTTGAGCATCCTCAGTCCCCAGTGCCCACTGGAAAGCTCAGATGAAAGTGTCTCCCAAGGCAGCTGTGGCCAGTTGCACATGTTTTTGCCTGTGAGTGTGTATGCACACTGTGCACACTTACCCTGAGGGTAAGGAGTATGAGCCTAGGGTCCACAGGTCCCCGTGCAGCTCTTAGCCTTATGTCCAAGGCAGGTCCAGACTCTTCAATGGCAAGCAAACTTTTTAGTTCTCCTATTAATCATAACTCAAGCTGCCTGAAATTGCTATTCAGTTCACTTCAGTTCAGTTGCTCAGTTGTGTCCGACTCTTTGAGACCCCATGAACCGCAGCATGCCAGGCCTCCCTGTCCATCACCAACTCCCGGAGTCCACTCAAACCCCTGTCCATCGAGTCGGTGATGCCATCCAACCATCTCATCCTCTGTCGTCCCCTTTTGGAAGTGAGAAATAGATTTAAGGGACTAGATCTGATAGACAGAGTGCCTGATGAACTATGGATGGAGGTATGTGACGTTGTACAGGAGACAGGAATCAAGACCATCTCCAAGAAAAAGAAATGCAAAAAAGCAAAGTGGCTGTCTGAGGAGGCCTTACAAATAGCTGTGAAAAGAAGGGAAGGGAAAAGCAAAGGAGAAAAGGAAAGATATACCCATTTGAATGCAGAGTTCCAAAGAATAGCAAGGAGAGATTAAAAAAGCCTTCCTTGGCATTCAATGCAAAGAAGTAGAGGAAAACAATAGAATGAGAAAGACTAGAGATCTCTTGAAGAAAATTAGAGATACCAAGGGAACATTTCATGCAAAGATGGGCTCAATAAAGGACAGAAATGGTAGGGACCTAACAGAAGAAGATATTAAGAAGAAGTGGCAAGAATACACAGAAGAACTATACAGAAATTGCTATTACATAGGCACAAAAAATTGGCTGAATATCCACAATTTCATATTGCTCAAGTAATACTACTTCTCCCATCCAAGTACTAACCAGGCCTGACCCTGCTTGGCTTCCGAGTTCAGACGAGATCGGGTGCATTCAGGGTGGTATGGCCATAGATAAGTAATACTACTTCTGAGTGTCCCTGTTTATTTTCTCCCTTGATAAATTAGAAAAACAAATCAAAACAACCAAAGTATGTGTATTTCTAGGCTTCCAACTCTGCCTTAACTTTTATATTATATTACCTATTATTGATGATCCCTATTAATAAACATCTAAAACTTACATAGCATTCTGTATGTAGTAGATATTTTAAATACTTTGCATACATATGCTTATTCACCCTTTACAATAAACCTCTGAGATAATTCTGTATTTCTCATTTTGCATATGGCCAACCCGAGGGGTGCAGAGTTCCAGCATCTTGCCTGTGTGGGTGCAACCGTAGCTGAGGGAGCAGGGCTGAGTCCATGAGAGGCTGACTTGTAACCATGATGTCACACAGTCTTTCCTTTGTTCCCGTCCCTGACTTTCAGCCATTGGCCTCTTATAACCTGATCTCTTTCCCAGTAGATAAGTTGGCCTCTCTGGGCTCCACCAGGGCACGTGTACTATATTCTAGGTTGGTGCCTTGAAGCAGTGTAGGAGTTTATCTAGGCTTCCCTGGTGGCTCAAACTATAAAGAGTCTGCCTGCAGTGTGGGAGACCTGGGTCTGATCTCTGGGTTGGGAAGATCCCTGGAGAAGGAAATGGCAACCCACTGCAGTATTCTTGCCTTCTTGCCTGGAGAATCCCATGGACAGAAAAGCCTGGCAGGTTACAGTCCATGGTTGCAACGAGTCGAACACACGACTGAGTGACTAACACACAGGTTGGTCCCTTGAAGCAGTGTAGGAATTTATCTAACTGTGTTGAGGCCAGGGTGGCCCTGCACCCAGCCGTTTGGAATGGAGGTCCTCAGGCAGGCAGCGGCAGCCTGATCCTTCCTTGGTGCCAGTGCCAGTCTCGTGGCAGGGAAACAGTCCTTGAAAGAATCATCAGTTTTCTCCTGAGCCGCTGCTCCTGCAGGCCCCATGGAGACACCTGGTTTAACCTTCCCCACGAACATGCCCTTCACCCCCCTGCACATGGAGCTCCTTGCTCCTTTGTGCCTCTGCATCATTTTCCTAAAATAATGGTGCTGAGACTGCAGCCAGGCAGAGTGGCTGGTGTGTCCCACAGACAGGAGAGGACCCGCCGCTTAGTACCCGTGGACACCGATCCTTAACTTTTCAAACTCAGGTCAGTTACTTCCCATGTACAGTGAGCGTAATCACACTTCCATTTTGGGGTAGTCATGTGCCTTAACTAGTTCTTAGATGTAAAGTCTGGTATAACATGCTTGCCTGCTAAGTCACTCAGTTGTGTCTGACTCTTTGTGACCCCATGGACTGTAGCTCCCCAGGCTCCTCTGTCCATGGGATTCTCCAGGCAAGAATACTGGAGTGGGTTGCCACTCCCTTCTCCAGAGTAACTTCCCGATCCAGGGATCAAACCCATGTCTCTGTGTCTCCAGCATTAGCAGGTGGGTTCTTTACCACTAGAGCCACCTGGCAAGCCCAGTATAATATAGGCTTCATGGAAAATCATAGGAAGAAGCAGCATTGGGGTTCAGTCACTTCTGTGTGAAGCTGGGCCCGTGACATGGGCTAACACAGTTTTCTTTGGCTTACAGAGTGTGCTTTTAGCAATAACCACCACATTTAGCTAGTGGTAAAGAACCTGCCTACCAAGGCAGGGGATGTAAGAGACACGGGTTCGATCCCTGGGTTGGAAGGATCCCCTGGAGAAGGGCATGGCAACTCACTCCAGTATTCTTGCCTGGAGAATCCCATGGACAGAGGAGCCTGGGGGGCTACAGTCCATGGGGTTGTGAAGAGTTAGGCATAAGTAAAGTGACTTAGCACACGTCTCATTTAAAGGTACTTTTGTGGTTATTGTTGTTGTATAGTTGGTAAGTTGTGTCCAACTCTTTTGTGACCCCATGAACTGTAGCCTGTCAGGCTCCTCTGTCCATGGGATTTCTCAGGCGAGAATACTGGAGTGGGTTGCTCTTTCCTCCTCCAGGGATCTTCCTGACCCAGGGACTGAGCTTGTGTCTCATATGTGTCTTGCTTTGGCAGGCAGGTTCTTTACCACTGAGCCACCCGGGAAGCCCAAAGTTGCTTTCACATTTATTAATTACATCTTGTTATCCATAAGTGAAGAAGATTTAGACCCGCTGTTTCCTTCCATGAGGATGGAGTTGGACTATTTTTGGTATCTCAACCTGCACTCGTTTCTTCCCTCCCTGGGGGTGGGGAGGAGGAGGGTATGAAATTGCCTATTTGGTGAGTTTCTCCTTGCTTCATCCTTTCTTGTGGGGTTTGTCAGCTACCCTGAGCAGATGGTCTCTTCTGCAGCAGAGGCAGTCCCCTATACTCACTGGTTCAGAATCTGGGCTGAGAAGGTGGGTCCTATATTACAATTTTTGTTGAAATGTTAGAATGTGGGATTTTTCTGAGCAATGTATCTCAGAAGATCTTTTAGAATTCAACTTCTCCTTTGCTCTCAGACCATGCTTTGGCTCTGTTAAAAATTTGAAATGCTAATTAAACTCATGTTTTGCATATATCTAGTATTTTAGGCAATAGCTACCATATTAATATGAACATTTGAGATTTGCTATTGGAGATATTTGAATAATTTGATACTGGAATATTATAGGCATTCATGCTGTTACTTAAATATGTGATGGTATAATAGATTTTTCTTTCATTTACTCCTGTGACTTTTTTTTTTTTTTTCTATGCTCAGTTTTGGAATGGAATGAACACAGTATTCATTTTAGTGTGATTGAACTGGGTCTTACTGATGAAATGGAGTTTGCTCCCACAGAAACACCCCACAGTTTGTTTTTTAAATGAAATAGAATAAACATTTTTTCTACAGTCAAATTGTAGCTTAGTTGGTAAAGAATCTGCCTGCAATGCAGGAGACCTGGGTTCCATCCCTGGGTCGGGAAGATCCCCTAGAAAAGGAAATGGCAATCCACTCCAGTATTCTTGCCTGGAGAATCCCATGGACAGAGGAGCCTGGCAGGCTGCGGTCCATGGGTCACAAGAGTTGGGCATGACTCTGACTAAACCACCACCACAGAATAAATATACAGAAAAGTACATTATAGTATGCTGGCACCCAAATGGAGAGAGAGACCATTACTAGTGCCTCAGGGATCCCAATCACAGCCCGTACCTAGTAAACTACAGTTTTGACCTCTCACATCATCCACAAGTGTTGCTGGGTTTTGAACTTGATGTACATGCAGTCACACCGTAGGCACTTGGTGGGATCTGGCTTCTTTTCAGTTAGTAGCACTCTAATTTCCTGATTCTGCAAATAATGCTGTGCTGGTTTCTGAACGAGGTTTTGGAAAGGGAAGGAGGAAGGCTGGAGAGGGAGGAGGAAGAATGGGGAAGTGAGAGGGAGAATGTGTGTGTGGGTACCATTTGTCTGTTGCTACTCTGAAAGTAATGCAGCCCATGAAGAATTTGGGGGAGAGTATAAACCAGCTTTGCCTTCTTGCTTTTCTTTTTCTTTGGGATGGTTTTGGTCACTGCCTCCTGTACAATGTTGTGAACCTCCCTCCATAGTTCTTCAGGCATCAGATCTAATCCCTTGAATCTATTCATCACCTTCACTGTATAATCATAAGGGATTTGATTTAGGTCATACTTGAATGGCCTAGTGGGCTTTCCCTGCGTCTTCAATTTAGGCCTGAATTTTGCAATAAGAAAGTCATGATCTGAGCCACAGTCAGCTCCAGGTCTTATTTTTACTGACTATATAGAGCTTCTCCGTCTTTGGCTGAAAAGAACATACTCAATCTAATTTCAGTATTGACCATCTGGTGATGTCCATGTGTAGAATTGTCTCTTGCCTTTTTGGAAAAGGGTGTTTGCTATGACCAGCATGTTCTCTTGATAAATCTTTGTTAGCCTTTGCCCTGCTTCATTTTGTACTCCAAGGCCAAATTTGCCTGTTATTCTGGGTATCTTTTGACTTCCTACTTTTACATTCAAATCCTCTGTGATGAAAAGGACACCTTTTTTTGGTGTTAGTTTTAGAAGGTGTCATAGGTCTTCATAGAACTGGTCACCTTCAGCTTCTTCAGCATCAGTGCTTGGGGTATAGACTTGAATTACTGTAATATAGAATGGTTTGCCTTGGAAATGAACCAAGATTACTCTGTCACTTTTGAGATTGCACTCAAGTACTGCATTTCAGACTTGATTGTTAACTGTGGTGGCTACTCCATTTCTTCTAAGGGATTCTTGCCTACAGTAGTAGATATAATGGTCATCTGAATTAAATTTGCCAGTCCATTTTAGTTCACTGATTCCTAAGATGTTGATGTTCACTCTTGCCATCTACTGCTTGACCACATCCAGTTTACCTTGATTCAGGGACCTAACATTCCATGTTCCTATGCAATATTGTTTTTTTACAACATCAGAATTTACTTTCACCACCAGACATATCCACAGCTGAGTGTCAAGAAAAATGTTCCTGCTTTGGCCCAGCTTCTTCATTCTTACTGGAGGTGTTAATGATTGCCCTCCGCTCTTCCCCAGTGGCATATTGGATGCCTTCTGACCTGGGTGGGGGCCGGGGGGAGGGTGGCTCATCTGTGGAAGCAGTGGCAGATTTTATTTGCTTGGGCTCCAAAATCACTGCAGACGGTGACTGCAGCTGTGAAATTAAAAGATGCTTGCTCCTTGGAAGGAAAGCTATGATAAACCTAGACAGCATATTAAAAAGCAGAGACATCACTTTACTGAAAAGGTCCATGTAGTCAAAGCTATGGTTTTTCCAGTAGTCATGTATGGATGTTAAGAATTGGACCATAAAGAAGGCTGAATGCCAAAGAATTGATGCTTTCGAATTGTGTTACTGGAGAAGACTCTTGAGAGTCCCTTGGACAGCAAAGAGATCAAACCAGTCATTTCTAAAGGAAATAAACCCTGAATATTCATTAGAAGGAATGTTGTTGAAGCTGAAGCTCCAATACTTTGGTCCCCTGATTCGAAGAGCCAATTCATTGGAAAAGACTCTGATGTTGGGAAAGATTGAAGGCAGGAGGAGAAGGGGACGACAGAGGATGATATGGTTAGATGGACGTCACTGACACAATGGACACGAATTTGAGCCAACTCCAGGAGATAGTGGAGGACAGAGGAGCCTGGTGTGCTGCAGTCACTAAGAGTTAGATACTTCGTGACTGAACAATAACAATATAAACCAGCTGTATTAGTGACTACCTGAGACCTTGTTTAGGTGAGAAAGTAAATTGGTTCTGAATGAAAATCTGGCTGAACTGATTTGCTTTGGCTGTACAGTGGTGATATGAACATGTGGTCCAGATACCTGTGAACCTCAAGAGGACCCCAGGATGTTGGCCTGGCTGGATTTTACAGTAGTGATCTGTGTCTCCTTTGCCTTCAAGTTTTATGTCCCAGTCATCTGCCCCTGGTCTAAAACAAATGTCTCTTGGGACATGTTTACTTCTAGGTGTTCATCCAAGTGATCAATAATAAACGAATGACCAGATTACAGCATCTTTCCTCTTTTCCACATTATGTGCCCTCTGTGGAACACTAGGACATTCTAAAGAAGATGGAGACTGTGTTTGTCAGAGCCATATTCACACTACAGACATGGACTTCATGGTGGAGGCAGTTATGTTTGTCCATGTGCCTCCCAAATTCTTCAACATCTTTTCCAGGGATATACCCTGAATATTATCTTTCAGGTTCTGAGGGCCTTCATGCTACTCATTATTCAGGGTGGAGGGAAAGTTAGTTTTCTCAGTCTTCTAAGTGAGAAAGCTAGAATGTGAATCTCCCAGTCTGATTTCCTGTCCAATGATTGTTTATTCCATGGCATGAATGAAACGTAGTGATCATAGTGCACTCCTTCAACTTTTCAGATGAAGCAAGAAGACTGTGTATCTTTTCTCAGGCTCAGTGGCCTTTGACTTCATCACCCTGTCTCCTGTCTTCCTCACCTCTTTGCCAACCTCAATCTAAGTTTTCTCTGAGCTCCTACCAGCATTTCATAATAAGTATGTGTTTTAGCTATTTGGTTCACTATTCTGGAATAATAATTACTGAATCTAATGTAGGACTTGTAGGACAAAGAGTAGAGGACAGTGGTGCCTTGGTATTGTGGTGGGAAAGCTACTTTTGGACAAGAGAATCCCCATCCTGTCCCTAAAAATCATACCAAATAAGTTCTTTTCTACTCAATTTCTGTGTAGATTTTGTCTTCAGATTATTTATTTGCTCAAGAATTACTCATTCAGCACCTACTAAGTGCCAGACAATATTCTGAGGGCTTGGCAGGGCACATTCAGGAGCAAAATAGACAGTAGTCTCTTATGAGCCTTAAGGGAGGGGTAGAGAACCAGCAGTAAGTATTCTGAATGATAAATGCGTCAATTACGTGGTCTATTAGATGATGATAAGTGATATGGGAAACAGCAAAGTAGGAAGGTTGGGGAATACTGGGGGCAGGTCACTGCAGGTGTAATAGAATGTTCTAAGTGGACTCACTGATCGTAAAGACTTGCAGGCAATAAAGGACTAAGCCACGTAGATATTTGAAAGAAGAGCAGCCCACAAAGAGGGACAAGCCAAGGCAAAGGCCTTGACGTAGGAGCGTGCCTGGAATGTTTAATGTGAGGTGGAAGACCAGTGAGGGAGCAGGAGAACAGTAAAAGGTGAGGTCACAGAAGTAACCAGGAGGCAAACCGTGTAGTAACTTGTCTGTCATTGTTCTGACTCTAGCTTTCCCTCTGATCAAAGTGGGGAGAGGGATTGCAGAGCTTTAACCAGAGGAGAAACACGCCATGGCTTACATTTTAGTCATTTTGGTGGCAATGCTGAGAACAGGCTGTTGGTGGGTGGGAGATAGAGCGGGAGACCAATTAGGAGACAATTTTAATCACCAAGCTGAGGGATGATGGTAGCTTCGAATGGTGAAGAGAAGTGCTCATAGTCTGGATACATGACTTCCTGATGTAATGGACATGGAATATAAGAGAAAAAGAAGCCAAGAATGGTTTTGGTGTTTTTGCTATAAGCAACTTGAGAATTGGAGTTGCCATCACCCGAGATGGGAAAGACTGCAGGAGCAATGGAATGGGAGGTGATCTTGGACCTCAAAGCTGGACATGTTGAGTACAAGCGCCCTTTAGATGTCTCAGGTAGAGATGTTGAGTCTGGAGTTTGGCAGCATTCTAGTGGAAGGATATTGTGGAAGTAATTCCCCACACACATGTGATACTTAAAGCTATGAGCTAAAAGCTTAACAAAGCAATGTGGGTGGATAGAGAAGAATTCAAGGTCTGAGCTTGGGCACCCAACATTAATAGGTAAAGAAGAGGAGAAGGAATCAAGAGAGGAGATACAGGAGTTTCAAGGAGGTCATGGGTTGGGGTGGGGCAGGAGGAAATGTAGTGTTGTAGAAAACAAGTAAAGAAAGTAAATGAAGGAGGAGAGAACGTCACCCACATCAAATGTTGCTGGTGGCTCAAGCAATATGGGGACTGAGAATGAGAAATTGCCTTTAGTACCGAGGTGGTCCATGGTAACCCTGACAACAGTAGTTTTCATGGGGTAGGGAGTTTGAACACTTCATTAGGATTAATTTAAGAGAGAATATGGAGATATAGATGAAATGGTGAGTATAAACAATTCTTTGAAGTGATTTTTTTTAGGAAAGGATGAAAGCTATTGGGTTGATTGAAGACGTGTGGTCAAGAGAAGCACTTTTTTAAGATGGGGGAAATAACAGCCTCTTAATGTGCTGACGGAGTTGTCTATATAGTGGGCAGAGGGGTGGACTTCAGGGAGCACTGGGATGGGAGGAAACAGAATCCAGTGTTAGGGCAGAGGGGCTGGCTTTAGAGTGGGGCATGGATGGTCCATGCATGGAAGGCAGAGGGCCTGTGGGCAGAGGGCCTATGTGCAGAGGCTGACACCAGGAACACGAGAGGGTGAGGGGAGGATGGGGACTCTCTTTGAATTGCTCTGTTGTTTGAGAGAAGTAAGAAGGTTATCAACTGAAAATGAGGTTGTAGGAGAAGATGTTGATGTTGAGGAGTGGGGAGAAGGTGTGAATCAGACATCTGGGAAAGCAGAGATATGAATGAACGAGGGAAGTCCTGCACAATTGCTGGCAGCATTGAGGTTCAAGGTCATGGATTTTAAAGGAAGCCTGTCAGCATGATCATGTGTTTTCTCTAGGGGATCTTCATCTGAACAGCTGATGTACATAAAAGGTGGAGGACTGGATCTTTTCTCCTTTAGAAACTTTTAAAAATGCAACAATTTAAATGTTCTGAGAATAAGAGCGCCACTTCAAACAATTCTGTCTACCAATTTGCCTACATCTTCCTCCCTTCCCTTCCTCCCCACCTCCCCCCTCTTCTTTCATTCCTTCCAAAAGCACTTGTATCTCCTGATTATGAAATAGTCATACCTGAGACTAGTTATGTACATTTCTTCAATAAATTTTGTGTGTATACTAAATGCCAGAAACTCTGTTAGGCACCATGAAGATGCAAAAAAGCAAAGAAGACCCTAGATGCTTGTAGAGGAGAGGTGAAGATGAAACCTGTCTATGACAATCACAAGATGAAAATTGGTCAGCATCAAGTTGAAAATGGAACATTATGGGAATTGAGGGAAGGATACCTTGTTCCTAGCTGGAAATGAGGGATCTCTGAAGACGTGGCAGATTGTATCTTCCAAGGGTGACCACACAGTATCTCCCATCCCACATGCTCATCTGGGCTGAGACATCGATACTCTTCCCATTTACTGTAGGCATGGATGTCTTCTCCTTAAATGGGCTGTGACTCATTCATAACCAGTACAGTGCACAGAAGAAATGACGCCACAGAACTGAGACGGGGCCAAAAGAGGAGATTCGCCTCCGCCCTATGTGCTGGGGCCTCATGTAGAAAGTCCTGAGCCTCCAGTTACCCCTGAGGTCACCATGCTGTGAGGAAGCCCAGGCCACATGGGGAGGCAGCTTGTAGGCACTCTGGTTCACAGTGGTCAGCATCAGCAGTGGACATGTGACAGAAGTCACCTCTGCAGGATTCTAGCCCCCAGCTGCTGAGTACCCCTCAGCTACTCAGCACCCCCAGCCATTAAGTCCTTCCAGCTCAGGTCCTGGACATTAAGGGGAGAGTCACTGCTACACACTCTCTGAGTTCCTGACCCATAGAATCTCTGAGCATCATACAATGGATTTTTTACACCTTTAAGTCTTAGAGTGGTTTGTTAAATACCAGTAGTTATCAGGACAGAAGATTTCTTGAAACAGGAAATATTGGAACCAAGTCAGTGTTTAGATGTGAAGAAAATGTGATACTAAATGAGACTGGTGATTTTATTGATTGTTTATTTTTTTATTAGAATTTCCCTTTCACATTTGATATTCCTAATATTAAACATTCTTTTGTAGAAATATCTCTAGATATTCATCAGAACATTTATGAAGACTTTGGAATGCAGCTCTTTCTTGTGATTTGATTTTGTGGTGATGCAGTACCATCAAATACACTTTAGCAAAAAACTAGATCTTGAGGAGAGTAACTTTTGTACAGAAGTTGAGAACTTCATTAACAGAGTTACTGGAATATTTTCTATAAACCAGTGCCAAACAGTACTATTTACAGGATGGTGTGAAAAAACTTGGTAGAATATGCATATGACATAATTTACTTTTAAAACTAATTTTTATTGTAACCATACCAGTGTTTTTATTTTTGGCTTGAACTTTTCAACTTTTATTGACTTACCAAAAGAGGATAAAGGGAGATTTTTAAGTACGATGACTCTATAGTTATTGACTCATTTACCTGGTTAGTCTTCTCTGTCTTTCCTAGTGCAATAGATTAATAGGATTAAATGGTTTGATTTTATTGATCCTCTCCTCTGTTCACCTTCTTCTGGTTGCATAGATCTGTGTTGCTGCTTTCACAGTTAAGGTGTTTTGTTTGCAAGTAGCTGAGACCAATGTGAGCCAACTCAGGAAACTTGAGCCGACTCAGGAAAAACCAATAAACAACGAGAGGTGCAAGGATCTGAAAGTGTTTTGAGAATTAAAGGGAAGGCTGAAGAACCAGGCAGGGCAGGCCGAGTAGCCAGGAACTCCAGGAATATAGAAGATGGGAAGCCACTTCCAAGCCACTGCATTCACTTCCTGCCCTGGCGTGAATGAGCTCCAAGTGATCATGGGCACCATGTTCCTTGGCTCACAGCTCTAATTCCCACGGAGTGTGACTTGGCCCTAGGAAAGTGAGTCCCTCAGTGAAGCTCCTCTCTTGTCTGTATCTGGTGGGAGACTTATCCCAAAGTAAATCTGTGTCTTTTATGATCTGAAGGGAAATGGAAGTCAGGCAGACCAGAAAGCAGCTGTCCACCTCACTTTTGATTCCAGGAGTCATCTCAATGGCCAGCAGCAGGCTGGATCTCATAGATTTTTTTAAGAGGGTATGTCCTTGTAGTTTTATTTATTTGAACCTCAGATATTTTAGTGCATTCATTCAATCCAAGTGTTTCTGTTAACTTGCAATATACCTTATTTTAAAAATTATCTCTATTACCCACATTTTGAAAAGAGTTGTTCAGTAACTCAGTTGTGTCTGACTCTTTGTCATGCCGGACTTTGCTGTCCTCACCATCTCCCGGAGCTTGCTCAAACTCATGTCCATTGAGTTGGTGATGCCATCCAACCATTTCATCCTCTGTCATCCCCTTCTCCTCCTGCCCTTAACCTTTTCCAGCATCAGGGTCTTTTCCAAGGAGTCGGCTCTTCGCATCAGGTGGCCAAAGTATTGGAGCTTTAGCTTCAGCATCAGTCCTTCCAATGTATATTCAGCATTGATTTCCTTTAGAATCGACTGGTTTGATCTCCTTGTGGTCCAAGGGACTCTCAAGAGTCTTCTCCAACACCACAGTTCAAAAACATCAATTCTTCAGCACTCAGTCTTCTTTATGGTCTAACTCTCACATCCATACATGACTACTGGGAGAACCATAGCTTTGACTATACAGACCTTGGTTGGCAAAGTAATGTCTCTGCTTTATAATATGCTGTCTATGTTTGTAGCTTTTCTTCCAAGGAGCAAGAGTTAATGTGTCTTGAAAAGAGTTAATGTCTTTTAAAATATCTTCCTATTCATTGGCTCCTTCTTTGCTTAAAACTTCACAAGATAGAACCAGGATTCACATTCCCTCTTGAGAGTGGAAAACTGGAGATGCTGGATGTTTCAGGCCCTTGTCCCAGGTCACTCTGATGTCTTAAAAACATGGTCAGGGCTCCAACTGAGTTTGACTCATCCATCCATTGTCCTTCTTTTTCTTTTTTATGAGGCAGTTTCCTTAAGGACAGCTGTTGCACCTCCTGCCCACTGGGTCTCAACATTCACTAGGAAAATGAAGTACTTTGGAAAGGGAGGATTTAAGTCTTTGCTTTTCACCACCTATAAGCTAGTGGTCATGATCACAATCTCTCTCACCCGAATTCTACTTACTGGTGCCTCCCAGGGCTGATAAAGAATAAAATGGAGGGATAGATATTACAGGGGGTTATGAAGCAAAGTGTCATGCAATTGTGAAGTGTTATCACTTTATCCATGCTTTTAATTCTCCTTATGTGTGTGGGCATATAGTACACTATCACTGACTATTACACCATGTTCCACTTCAGCATAGGAGAAATAACAGTGCAACGTGAGTTCCCTAGGGTTTTATCAGGGCAGACAGAATCAGTGTATTCGGGCCTTTATACCTGAAATACAGTTTCTACAATTTGTTTCTCTTGCAACCTGTTAAGCCTGTAAAGGTGTTCAATTTCCAAAGAATAATTAAGCCAAGGACACTGTGTCCCATCTTTGATTAAATACAGTTTTCACTTTAGATTCTTCATTTTTTAAAGTTGAATAGAATAGCATCTAAAAAAGAAAAAAAAAAAAAAGAATTCCCACTGGTTAAATTTAGGATGCTGGAAAAAAAAGTTTAATGTAAGATTATTCTTGGTACAGAAACATTTTCACTTGGCTGTGAACTGGATACATTTAAAAATCATTTTAGGCTCTTGCCTTTGAAATTGTGTGTGATAAGGGAGATTACTAAACAAATGTCAATAGGTATATTGGATCCAGTAACACTGCTTCCCTCATTCTAATGAACTAGTGCACCTCTGAGTGCCAGGTAAAGATGCTGCTCTGCTTACATGAACACTTGCAGTGACTGATTGGTGGAGAAAGCTTGACGGTAATTTTGCTCATGTTGGTCTCTCTGTTCATGCTTGGCTTACCCTGTTTCTGGACAGGCAGGACCTTTGTCTTGCATATTTAAAACTGTTAGCCTTATCTATACAGGCCTAGGCACTTATGTACTGGGTGGCAAATCTAGCCATTTCAACAGATGTACCAATTTATATTCTCTGTTGCAGATCTTCTGCATGTAATTACAACAAGAGATGGCATTTAATAAACTTGTACTATGTACCAGGTGCTAGACTAATAACTCTCTATATTGTTTTAAAACCTCATGCTGTAAACATAAAACTTGTTGAAAAAGATAACATGACTCATCTGGCCATGAAATAGTACAGCCATTTGGCATACATAAACTTGACCATCACCAGCTAGGGTAGAAAAAAAGAGTGTATGTATCTTTCCCTGCAATTTGGAGATTTTTGCTTTCTTTCTGCTTCATCAAAGAAAGCGCTCCAAGCAGAGAAGAGGAGTCCCCCTTTCTCGTTCCAGTCCCATTACATTGTTGTGTACCAGGTGGAGTGAAGACAGTCAAGACTCATGCTTGTCCCCCTAAGGCTTTGTACTCTGTGGATCCTAATAGACTCAGAAGGAGAAAGTGGCCCTACCGGCGGCCAGCTCTCATCCGTAGCACACCCACCCCTGCCAGACAGAGGTGTTGGGGTGCGCCCATCTGGGCAGGCTGCCCTTTTCTCAGGACTCCTTTAGCCACTTGCAAAGCCTGGCCACATTCTCAGCCTTGGTGGACTTTTCCAAGAGGACCAGAAAATGATGGCGTTGTTTTCCCCGCTGTGGGACATGGTGGCTTCCGTCAAGAACCATGACCAAGGGCAGGAGAGTGACTGGGTTACAATACCTGTCCTTCTACCTCCCAGGAATGTCATCAGTACAAGATGGCCTCATAGATGCAGAAGTCCCTGAAAACCATAAAAACACAAGTCAAAACAGTAAAAGAACAAAGAGTCTTATGACTGCTGTGACATCAGAGCGTTCCAGTCCAGGACAGTCAGGGCTGTTGACGACAAGCCAAGTTCTCTCTGCAGGGCCCAGGATTTGCACCCAAGTTTTAGCAGATTTGTCTAAAATTGGCCACTCTCCTTAGCCAGGGGGAAGAAAATGAAATACAGCAGTGAGCTCATATTTGGGGTCATACACTACCCCAAATTTTTTCTCTCAGACATGTAGAGACTCACACCTACATGTATATAAAACATGCATGTAAGAAATACATACATGCTGTGTAAATGTTGAGAGAGGGAAAAAGTATAACCCAGAAGAAGCTGGAATTTCTTTCCTCGTCTAGTCTCAGATCTGATTCCCTTCATCTCCATCTTTGCAGCAGGGGTGACCCCAGGCATCCTAAGTCTGCAAGATTTCTGCAGGCTCCCCAGGTGTCCTCTGGTTCTTCTGTCCTTGGGTTTCCATATCTTATAGGAAGTCTGTTTGCTGCTTAATCTGGGCAGCACTGAGAAACTCAGCTCCTCACTGATCTCAGCAATCATTATCCATCCCAGATATACCAGTAGATTTTGCTGGGTGAGAGTGCAGTGGGTGTGCAGGGGGACTGAGTTTACATGGCCACAGTGAAGACAGTGTGAATCAGCTCAGGAGGCATGGCCTGAAGTGACTGCCTCTTTTCAGGGGAGATTGAGAGCTTGTTTTCAAAGCCCTGTTTTTCCTCCCCCTCCTCACTTCCATCTACCTCTGGACACCCCACATCCCTAACCCCTTGGTGGTGGTGGTTTGGTCGCAAAGTTGACCCCATGGACTGTAGCCTGCCAGGCTCCTCTGTCTATGGGATTCTCCAGGCAAATTACTGGAGTGGGTTGCCATTTCCTTCTCCCCCTAAGCCCTTAGGGAAGTCAAGTAACAAATTTTCTTTCCTCATCTCAAGCAGGACACCCCCTCCCAGCCCTGATGGTGGGTGGGGCTCCCCTCTTCCACGTGGCACTCTTTCAAACAATGAAGACATCTTCCTAAGTGAATCCAGAGAATAAATTATCTTCATCTCTTTCCAAAAGTGTAAAATATTTACATATTACCTAAGTCCTTGACCCCATCAGGGCTGAACACTGATAACAAAATCATGTCCTGTATGTTCTTTTTTTTAAAAGATGTGTCCAATGTGTTTTGACTATAACTTTAAATAGGTCACTTATGAAAGCTTTAGATTGGACCCAACTGTCTTGAAGATCTAGCTGAGCTCTGACATCCTATGTTGCTCTGCTATTCTATTGAGAGAAAAGCGGGAGAAAAAAAAAAAAAGCTTTATTTCTGTCTGTGAAAAAAAAAAAAATGATCATCTGTCTAAAAATAATGTAAGGAGAACACCCACGATTCCTGTCCTTTCTCAAATGTCACATCCCATTGATCTAGGTCAGCCAGGAAGTCACTTAGCGCTTTCTTTAAAAAGTCATATTGTCCGGGGGATGAAGGACATCTTCTTTCACTTCTAATCAGCCAACCCATTACTCCTTGTCTGCATTTGTAGGTTCGCAGAGAAAGTTAAGTGGCATGAGTCATGTTCTGAAAATCAAAATGCACACGCAGAGCATATAAAATGAGCCATGAAGAGAGTGGGAATTGGCCGCACAGTGTGGCCCTTTGTGAAGCATGACAACGTCCTGCGGACCAAGGTTTCTGAGTGTTGTTGGACTAAGGAGGGTAATGACAGGGTTCAGGGTTTGCCAGAAAGTATGTCATAACATGAGGTTTTAGGAAAAGTGCAGAGTGCCTTTAATCAAGCCTACGAGGAGCTTACTAATAGTGGTCTGTTTCTCAGTTGTTTATGTGGTGGGTGGGTGGGCTGAAATCACACCAGTTCCATTTTTTTTGTTATGAAAATTTAGAGTGTATTTATCTAATTCTTTTCTTCTCCAAGGAAGCATTTACAAATGTTAATTACAGAGATTCTGGTTTTACCTATCCTGAAAGCACACTCTGGAGCAGTACTTTTACTAGGGGTCACCTCTGTTAAGTGGGAACTTGAGTTTGAATGACTTGGCAGGCCACCCCCAAGGGATAACGTCTATGTCTTCAAAGGAACCCCTTGGGATCCACCACTTGTTTTGGGAAAGGTATTATTTTGTCCTGTGGATTCTGGCAGCTGGACAACATCTTGGGAGGATCCCAACCGCACATAAATGAAGGAATTTTTTACATGTTAAGCCTTCCATTTTGCCAAGGTACTTATTACCTTATTTCTGTGGTGATGGTTGGTTGTTCAGTTGCAGAGCATTATGGTTGAGTCTTTGATCTCATCTCCTGAAGTTAATTGTAAAACTTTTGCATGATCCCCTATATTCCTGGATTACAAAATTATACCATCAGGCAATTCTTATTGTCATGGATAATTGTCTTAAAGAGGGGAATAAGTTAGAGGGCTAGAATAAAGAATGAAAGTAAACACTTATGGGGAATACGTGTTAGAAAAAGGCATTAGTGTAACAGAATGGTGAGTCCAATCCCAGATTTATAGTGATTTAATGAAATAAGCAGCAGGCATTGGTTCTAAACATATGTTGACAGAGGCAGATTGAATATCAGAGATTTCTATTGTAAAGTAGTGATTTTTGTGTCCAAAATGTCATTATCTTCAAAAGATGCATAGTCCTTTGAGGTCTGAAAATACCGATAGTTTCCTCTTACTGCTCCTTGAGCTTAGCACTCATTGTTTTATCTTGGAAGACATTTGCTATTTCTCCATTAGGGCATTGTAATAGGATTTACATTACAGCAGTCAGCAGTCCCAAGACTGTTTGATAGAAAGGCTCAGGAAGAATGAGAAGACTTCTTATTCTGGCTGTCATAGATGATGCTTAGGTTTGCAAAGGACTTTGGATAGAATGACAGGGAGAATTCATAACCTGATGCTTTTGAGTCAATTTCATATTCTGTTTTTAATTAGAACTAACCCTCTTCTCTCTTTTTCATTTGCCAAGGAACATACCTTGCCTTAATTTCTTGGGGGACAAAAGTCTGCCAAAAATGGATTAAAAAATAGTTGATTTGGAATCATGTCATAACATAGAACTAAAGGAAAGGGTTGAACTGGCTGCTTAAGCCTGAAACAATCCTCTAGAGTTGGTCGCACTGATGGCAGAGAAAGGCAAAGCAAACACAAATTGTGTTGAAGTGGCAACCAGTGTGATCCTAACTTTGAATATCTGCCAAAGCTGGGATGTAGGCTTTCACTTAACACAACTAGTATTTTATCCCACTGACATAATTAGAAATTTGGGGCCTTTTCCCACACAGGACTAGGAATCCCTTTTCGATTTGGTTTTAAGATAACGATCACCTCATTATATATCTACAGCTTCCTTGCAACCCTCATCTTTGGTTTTAATACATAGCCTTCCATTGTTGAGCCCTAGCTTTCATGCATTACAGGAGTATTCAGTGTTTTAAATTATACCTGTACTTCTCATGCTTCTTTGAGTGCAGACCTAGGAAATTGTTCTTGAATGAAGAGATTCAGCAGTGCTGTTTTAATATAATATTTTCCTTCCATAAGTCTTGAATCCTTCCCCTTATTTATGCAGCTCTTCATTTATCCCAGTGCTAGAATACAAAATTTCAGAGGTCACTTTTTCCCTTGATATTCTGCATGTTATGTTGACTTAAAGAAAAATGCTTGTATTTCAGTAAGTAATTCATCCAGATTTGAAGAAGAAGATTAGAAAGTTCAGATGTTATCCCAAATGGATGTTTTCTGAAAAGCCAAACTATCAAAAAAAAAAAAAAAATGAAGGTAAAATAGAACTAAATAGGAAGCAAAATGCTTCCAGTTTGAATAAATAAATTTTACTAGATTATCTCATTGGATATCAGCCCTTGCAAGATTTCAAGTGCCTAGTCATTGGGAAACCTTGCTCATTTTCTATCACAGTAACATATAGAGATTGCAGTAGCTAATTGCAATTATTCACTCTAGACAAAGATGAAAAAAAAAAAAAAGAGTTTTTCATCTTCCAGTTTCTTAGTTTGTGTGCAAAGTTGCCATTCCAGATGGGGCCCATTATGCGATGCTGTATTTCAAAGGGAAACATTTCTTAAAGTTGCTGAAAAAAAAGTCTATTAAGGAAATAAGAGCTGCTGAAGGAAAGACACATGTTATATATTTCTTCAATTAGCAGCAAAGTCCTGGTAGTATGATAAAGAACTGTGGGGGTTCTAAGTGAAATACTAGAATCTCCTCTCCTCCTCAGCCCACCCAATGCTGTTGTAAAAAGGGAGAGAGAATCATTGGATTCAATTCTGGGGGAAAACCATTGCTGATTTTGTAGCTATGAGAACAGAGTTGCACTCTTTTGCTTAATGTGTCATTTATTAAAAGTTTTTCTCAGTAGGACAGCAAGCAATTATGTGAAGCAGCTGGGTTACAAGAAGACCTGCTCACATGTTATTACACGCAGAGGAATTATGGATTATGGAAAGATGAACAATGTAATTATGCTCATGGAGTGTCACTTATTATAAATTTTTAGGGTGAAATTTGTAATAATTTCGTAATAGCTCTAAAAATTAGAGCAAATGTTTGGATTTCTAAGGGTTCTCCAAGGTTTAAAACTGGTCCATGGGTTTAATTTCGTCAAAATGTGGTCCAGTGCCTGACAGTGCTCGGTGTTTCAAGGTGAATGAAATCCTGCAAAGGCTGAAGACAAAGTCTAAAACTTTTAATCTAAAATTTCTCATTTCATTAACTCTCATCTATCACAACCCCATTCCCTTGCCGGGATCCTTTAGAGATGGACTCAGAAGAGGGTAGCCCACAGCTGCCTTGCAATTACCCTGAGTAACTATGCAAAGGTGAAAAGAGGCTGTATTCATGGAAGTCAATTAACAGCTTTCCTGGTTCCACCTGGCAATTATTTGAGACATATCATCTTCCAGAGACCTGCCAGTCACTCAGAAATCAGGGTTGTCTTTGCCTTTCGAGAGCCCCTTCCTTCAACTGTTCAAACTCGTTTCTCTTATTCTTCCAACGCCTGTTCCACCCTTTTCCTTCTTGTTTCTTGTTGGCAGTATTGCTAATTAGGCCGCTTTTTTCAAACAGAATGAGGAGTCTCTTTTGCCAGGTAAGTGGGTGGTATTTGCAATAAGTAATTAAAATGCATTCACTGAATTAAAAAAGGCCAATAATAACAATAGCAAAACAACAACAGCAGCAGCAAATGTGGGCAAAAACTAAAGTGACCTAGAAATGAAGCTATGTTAGTAAATGGTGAAGTGGCCTGAAAACTCTGCAGGTGTGGATATTTGAGTTGCTGGAAAAGTGGCTCTTTGGCCATCTAACATAAAATAAAAAATAAAGGAATACAGAGTCATCATTATCTCAAGTTTAGTGTATTTTAAAGTTTCCCAGGTGCTATATAGTGATAGAGCTTTAATTTTTACCTTTAAGTATGTCTTTTCCAAATGGCAATAACTTAATTATCTTAGCCTCTAACTGAAGTATGTGCATGTGTGTTAGTCACTCAGTCATGTCTGTGACTGCATGGACTGTAGCCCACCAGGCTCCTCTGTCCATGGAATTCTCCAGGCAAGAATACTGGAGTGGGTAGCCATTCCCTTCTTCAGGGGATCTTCCTGACCCAGGGATCAAACCCAGGTCTCCTGCATTGTTGGCTGATTCTTTACCATCTGAGCCACCAGGGAAGCCCAGTAGAAACTATTAAAAGTTCAAATGAGGTTTAAAAAAAATCCCTAAAAATTGCCAGTGGAAAAATTTGCTAAAACTTAATGCTTACTTTTCCAGCCCTTTAAAAAAAATTGAAGTATAGTTGATTTACAGTGTTGTTCTAGCACTTTATATATGACACAAACATAAATCACAGGTACCAATCTATGTAAATACATTTTTTTGTGTGTGTGAAAATTGATTTAGTCAACATTATTTGCCGAACACCTATTATGTTCTAGGCTGTGGGATACCATGATGAATGAAAACAGACGTCCCTCACCTCATGGAGCTTACAGCCTACTGCAGGAGAGACATTAATTAAAGGATCATGTAACTGAATATAATATTACAAATGTGACAAGTACCATAAAGAAGAGGTATATATATTAGACCATATATTAGGGAACGAGGGCTTAATCTAGGATGTCAGAAAAGGTTTCACTGAGGAAGTGATGATACTGAGTTTAGATTTCAAATAAGATGGGGATGAGGGGGAAGGAGGGATTCAGAGCAGCTGAGTAGCTTGATTAAAGCCTTTGTGATAGGAAGGAGCGTGTACGCTGAGAAAATAAGTGGTGGGTAAGAAGCCAGACTTTGTGGGGCTTTGGAGATGCCAGGGAGGACTTGGTTCTCAGCCCTGAAGTAATGGATGCTGGGATTTAGGCATGAAGGTGGCACATGTTTCATCAAGTTCAGCCCAGCTTCAGTGTGGAGGCTGATTGGAAGGAGCAAATTAGATTCGGGGGGGTTAAATGAGAGGCTGTCACGTAGAAGGGAGAGAGTTGCTGGGAGTGTGAACTAGAGTGGCGGTGTTGGGGCTGGAGGAAGAGAACTTGGTGATGAATTGTATGTGAAGGGGGTAGTAAGAGAGAGGGGCCAAGGGAGCTTCTTTCCGTGGTGTTTGCTGTGGTTGACTTTCAGGCTTTTTGCCCATTCGACTATACTGCATGCATGTGTGTGCCCAATCGCTAAGTCATGTCTGACTCTTTGCAACCCCATGGACTGCAACCCACCAAACTCCTCTGTCCATGGGATTTTCCAGGTGCGAATACTAGAGTGGGTTGCCATTTTCTCCTTCAGGGGATCTTTCCCACCCAGCGATCAAACCCACGTCTCCTGTATCTGCTGCATCGGCAGCTGGATCTTTACCGCTGAGCCGACTGGGAAGCCCATTTGACTATAGTGCTTTCCCTCTTTTTTCTTATTGATTTGTAGGATATATATTCATACATTGTGGATATTACCCCTTCTTCTGTTACATGTTCCAGATATTTTCTTCTGGTCTTTTCCTTGTCTTTTTTATTTTACAGTATTTTTTGATGATTTACGTAGTTATACTTGTCAGTCTGTTTTTTTCTTCCAAATTTTGTGTCTTCTGTGCTTTTATGATAATGTCGAATTGGCTTTTAAAATTCATTTGGAACTTATATGTTATGAAGTAGGGATTGATCCTCTATTTTCTAGATGGGTAATAAATTGTATTTATACCATTTAGTCTCTTTTTCCAACTAATTTAAAATAAAACCCCATATATACATATTCAGCAGATATTCCTTACATTATTCTAATTCATAGCTCTAGTTGACTTTCCTGTGCTAATCATGCACTGATTTAATTAGCATGTGTGTGCTTGCTTAGTCGTTCAATTGTGTCTGGCTCTTTGCGACCCCATGGACTGTAGCCCACCAAGCTCCTCTGTCCATGGGGATTCTCCAGGCAAGAATACTGGAGTGGGTAACCTTGCCCTCCTCCAGGGGCTCTTCCCAATCCAGGGATTGAACCCAGGTCTTCTATGTTGCAGGCGGCTTCTTTATCATCTGAGCCACCAGGGAAGCCAAAGAATACTGGAGTGGGTAGGCTGTCCCTTCTCCAGGGGATCTTCCTGACCCAGGAATCGAATCGGGGTCTCCTGCATTGCTTATTTTAATTAATTAGGGCTACCACCCAGTGGTAAAGAATCTGCTGCCAATGCAGGAGATGCAAGATTGATCCTTGGGTTGAGAAGATCCCCTGGAGGAGGAAATGGCAACGCACTCCGGTATTCTTGCCTGGAAAATTCCATGGATAGAGGAGCCTGGCAGGCTCCATTTGTAACACTCCATGGGTTTGCAAATAGTTGGACATCACTGAGCATGCAGTCACATATTTAATTAATTAATTAAAAATATTTTGTATTCCTCTGGTATGTTTTCTCTTAGACATCTAGAGAATTAGCTAGTCAGTTCTATGAAAGGAACTCTTGGGATTTCGCTTGAGATTGCAGTGAATTTATAGATTAATTTAGAAAGAATTGGCATTTTTTTGTTACAACATTGAGTCTTCCTACCTAGCAACATGGCATGTCTCTCCATTTATTTCAATGGGGTGTGTCTTCTTTTATGTCCTCCCGTAAAGTTTTATATTTTTATTCATATAGATCTTAAGGCAAAAGTATTTTGTTTTACTTGAATTATCTTAAAGTTTCCTACTTCGTGACTTCAATTAAGTGTGTATTTATAAATACTATTCCATCTTCTCCATGTGATTAAGATGTGTCCTCTGTCTCTTAAAAGGTTTCACATCTGGTCCAGGCGGGAGGATAGGGGTAAGGTGGATTTTTCTTTTCTTGGAGTAAATACCTTGATGGAGACTTTCAAATCAATCTCTCTGCAAGTGATGACCTGCCTTCTCTAGCACAAGGTTTAATGTGAGTGGACGTTATGTATTTGTGCTCTATATCTACATCTTTCGAAATACACTCTCTAATGATTTGGAAATATTCCAGCATAATTTCTCTGCTGATACATGTTCAAGGTCCAGCAGACAAACCACTCATCCTTAACCTTGTTTGTTTATCTGCTTGCTGATCTTTCTTTTGACTGCTACCTCTTAGATGTGTTGAAGGGTCAAGGAAGTCTAGCCAAAGCCCTTAAGGACCAACCCTAAAGTTCACCTTCTGTGCTTCTGAAAGACATTCTCTTCTTGCCCCTTCTGCTCCAGCAAAGAAGGGAGTTATCAATAGATGTTACGACTGATAACGCACACAGGGCCTGCACAAAAAATAGATCAAAGACTCTGAACATATTTATCTGTTTGGATCCAACTTTCTTTGTTCACACAGTTTCACTCAAAACTGTTCTTTCAGTGTCCAAGCTAAGCTTGTGTCTAGTGATGCAGACTTGACTTAAATTAGAGAGACCTGGTAAGTGCCCTGGCTGAGCTGGGAGGGACAAGCTGGCTTGTCAGCCTCTTTCTATCATCTCTGTGTGCCCTCAGCCTCTTTGGTTTTCTTGCTTGTGAAGCTCTGTCAATGATACTGGTGTCTTTGTTTTGTAGATGTAGCCTGGGCTCTGCAGTGGTGATGGCCTGCCGCTTACTATTGATTTCTTTGGGGGTTAATATTTTCCTATTATGCCTGTTGTCTGACCCTCACTTCTCTGCCTGGTACTGTAATACACAGCTTTCAGTATTCTGATGGGATAGCATGAGTCTGCCATCACTAGCTTGATTTTTTTAACAGGAAGCTCAGACAATAAAGGCCTTGAGAAAGCAAATGTGAGAAATGCATGCTTCTGCCTAGGGACATGAGTGCAAAAACAAAACAAAACAATAGTGTCTATTTTGCTAGCGACTGCTGCCCTGTTTTTACAGTAAAGAACTAGAACCATTCCTTGCACCCTGGGCATGAGCAGAGAAATTAGCTGCAGCCATCAGAGGCTGCACTTTGAGATATTAAATATGTTTCCTTATAAACATGTAATTATCACCTGTTATATGTTTTCTCTCCTGCCACTCAATGAGTAAATGCCTTCTTGATTTAAGGAGTACATCTTGAATACTACTACTATTACTTCTACTACTAACAATAACAATAAATGCATTTAAGAGAGAAATTCATAAAACCTAGTGACAGGTAACTATTAATCCCTCCTTTGTGCATTAATTGAACCTAAGTAGATAACATATACAGCTTTGTTGGAACTAGCTCCGTGTGGAGCAGGTTTTTGAGGAGGAGGTCTTTGTTTTTCTTCAGACTCAGTCAATGAGGTTTTATTTAAGAGCGACAAGTTAATGAGACTTTAAACAGGATTTGGCGATATCAGGGGAAGAGGAACATTCAAGAAAGGATCATAAGTTTTCACTGTTCTAAAGAGGGGAAATGTGGAAAGTCGGAAGTGGTCTCTATTTTAGCTTCTAGGCAATGTCAGATATCTAGTTTCTAGCTTTCTTTATAGAGTCCTTCTTACCCTTCTTTGTTGCAGTTACCCAGTTGTTCTTGCTGATTCCTCTTTCTTTGCCCTGGGTCTTCCGTGATATTCTTCTCTGCTCTCACATGTCTTGTCCTCATATTTTGTACTGAATTCCAAACTTGTGTTCCTTCTTTTATAATCAGAGTTTTGGCTTGGCACATGGTTGTCTACTTTGAAACTACATTTCCCAGCCTCCCTTGCAGCTAAAATTCTGCCTATAAGTTAGGTTCCACTTAAGAAGTTCTCCCAGGAGATTAAGAAGAAGAGAGCTGGGCTTCTTTTGGATCCTGGCTGTCTTAATAACCAGCCAGATCGTGGGTTTCCTGCATTGACTTCCTCTCCCCTCTTAACTGGTGTCAAGAAGCAGTGGGGGTCATGGCCCCTTCTTGATCTCATGTCTCATCTCTGAGTGCTGCTCCTCATGTCCATTTTCCTGCTTCCTGCTACACCAGGGGCCTCAGATTAGACTCAGGGCCGTGGCTCTAGCTGTGCCTTTGAGTTAGCAGGCCCCATGCTAGGTTGGTTCTGGGTTGCTCTAGACATCTCTCACTCTTTTCAGTGGTTTTATAAACCCCTCGGTCCCTGCATTAAACTCATTTTGCTTAAAAATACATGGAGTTAGTTCTTAATCCTACACTGATCCTATGATAAATAACATTAATTATGTCCATGCCCATAGAATAGGTGGGCAGGGATGGTCCTCACAGAGTAACCTCCAGTGAGTTCCGTGGGCCAGGCTCCTGGTGAGGCCCTTGACCTGCTCTCATTGACTCATCCCATCCACCCTGCGGGGTAGGCATCACTGCCATCTTACGGAGGTCTCTCTCTCAAGAGGGCTGGCGAGGTCTGTGACAAGCCTGTGGCCACAGGGATGGGAAGTGAAATCCTAGGCTTTAAGCCTTCTCTGTCACCCCAGCTGTGAGCAGAAATTGTTAGGACGTCAGAAATCAATGCTGCCTACTGAGATGCCAAAACAATGGCTTTCACTTTCACATGGAGAAACTGAGTCTGTCAGAGGGACGTGACCTCATCCTTTAACTCTTCCCCATGAGCTGGATGCTCTGCACAGTGGGGTTAGACCCGTGCCCTGAACCCACAGTGGAATCTTAGGCCTCCGGGTGATGTGATGTGTTGCTCTCACAGCCTCCCCCTCACTACCCTCGTTCTCCTTCTAGGGAGGAGTGGGTGCTATCATCAGTCCCTTATAAGAACTGCCAGTGGCTGAAGATTTTATTACACTCTATTTTAAAAAAATAAATAAAAGCAGTAGTGCATGTATTGTGAACACTTCAAAGGATCTCACAAGGCAGGAGTGGAAACGAGGATGGAGGCCACTCCCTGCCACAGCCCAGTTCTCTCTCCTGTTCTTTCCTGCATCCCTGGCTTCCCCTTCCTTGGCTGGAGTTGTTGAAGGCCTGGGAGGCTCCCCTGTGCGTGTGTCCTGCCCCACCCAAGTCCTTATGTCCTGCTCTCTGTGTCTGGCTCCTTTTTCCCCGCACTATATTCAGGATTGACTTTTTCTCCAGCCAGAGTCATGAGACAGACTCTTTGGGTTTGGGGTGAAATAAAGCAAGCCTTCTCTGCTGTGTTGGGATTCTAGGGCATTTCAGCCATCCTAACTTAAAGGCATTTTCCATGGGTCTCAGCTTCTCAGAGTTTTTACTGAGATGTGGGGAAGGGAGGGGGTCAGGGAGCTAAGTAGGAAATATTAGCTGGCCTGATTTTGCCTTTATTGCACACATATACCCCGAGAGATCTTGAGGGAAATGACTGGTGAGGCCAAAGCAGAACGTCGGGACTGCAGTGGTACCGTTTTATTATCACTCCTTGTCAGTTCTCTGCACAGCCGTCCCTGGAAGGTCCTCTGTCCCATGCTTGGCCCTCCCCACCTGAGTGCAGTCTTTCTTCTGTGAAGCCTCAGTTCAGTGGTTACCGCCTCTGTGAAACCTGGCAGACTGCTTTAATCCCTTTGTCTTCAGCAGCCCACAAGCTTTGTTGACACAATAGAAACACGACTACACCACTTAGCACAGTGCGCTGTGAAAAGCTGTTTGCTTATCTGTGTCTCCCACTACATATTGACCTCCTTAAGGAGAGTGACTGCATCTTACTCATCTCTTAATCCTCCACAGCTAAATAAATATTTGCTAAATCAAGCCAAATTCCCGTCCCAATTCAATGTAACACATCAAAGTATGGAGTTCTTGAATTTTTAGCACCCGTTGATTGCACAGTCACCTTTGATTTAAGTAGTGTTCGGGATGTATTCCATGTTCATGCGTGATATTCCCTTAAATGTATTGCTGATGAACGTGGATTCCGGAGCCCAGCTCCCCAGTGTGAGTGCTGGCTCCACCGTGGCCAAGCTCTGTGACCTTGGTCGGACAAGGGTCTTAACTCTGCTTCGGTTTCCTCGCCTTTAAAATGTGGCTGAAGATGGTATTTATCTCATCACAGAGTTGTGTGAAGATTCAGTCAGTGAACATTTGAAGAGCATCTAAACTACATCCTGGCAGACAGTAAGTGCTATCTAAGTATTTGTTGTTATTGTTATCTTGATACCACTTAGAATAAAATGTAAAACCTGAAATGTACATCTTAAATTCATTTTAAAAAGCTGGCTTGAACAACTCTTAGAAATTGTGTAGAACAGTTTCCACAACACCAGCTGCTTTTGAAGTTGGCTTTTCTTTCTCTGGACACTTGAAGGGTTGCTCTTGCCCCACCCATAAAGATGTTGATTCTCTTCTTGCGGTATCATTTTTTCTCCTTTTTGGTCAGTCTTATTTTCACCTGAAGGGCCGGCCCAGTGTCTTGTCTGCTTTAACATCACCTGGCAGGAAATCTAACAAACAGTAAGTACCTAATAAAATGGTAAATGAACCAATGAATCACCAAGAGAACCCACACAGAACACCTGGAATCAATGAATAGATCCTATATATATGCTGATACTTGGAGTTAGAATCAACAAATTAACAAACAAACCCCTGTTCCACCTCTTGACAGGCACATAGTCTCATTTTGGAGACAGAGCTAAATGGGTCTCAGGTTGCCTATACATCTTTTGCCTGTTTTCTTTATTACTTTACCCCTTCTCTTGTCTAAACTGAGATATGGACAGTTTTCTCCATGCCCTTCTTCATTATTAATCCATTGACACTTCTTGCTCTCTGCCTCCATCTTACTGCCCTAAAATCCACTCTCCTGCTTGAGTGAGTCCTTGGCTTGTCCATGACAGCTGTCTTATCATCTTCTATATATCCAGACTGTTCAGCTATTTATATTTTTGATGCCATCTTTCTTACTTATGTGCTCTGCTCTGTGAAGGCACGAGTTTGCCTACATTATTGTTACTCCAGGACTCTTCCAGGTGCTACAATTGGAAACCATTTAATAAATGCTTTTGGATTAAACATTGGTACTTACCTTGGGTGACTTTAATATGTGAGGTAAGTAAGGTAGATAATATGGCCAGTATGATCCTTTATTCTTTCACTTCTTGAAAACCTATAGCATTTATATCACAGGTGTAGTGCCAGGTGTTGACAGTCTAACTGAAGAGACAAGATTAAAAAATACTAAAATCCATCATAACTTGCAGAATTGTTGGATACAGCATTGGAGGTGTTCAGTGGAAGGACCTTCAACTGGGGAAGGCCAGAGTGGTCACAGCTGTTTTTCGTGCAGGGAGTGGAACTAGACCGACCTTGAAGGACAGAAAGATTCAAGCTCGTGACGGTAAGGTAGTCAAGTGTTCAAGAAGAGGAGTATGGCAGAGAGGCAGGAGTGAGCACGCCATGTGTGGGAGTGAGACCAGTCTGACGGGAATGGAACACAGGAAACTTTGAATGCCAGGTCCAGATATTTGATGTAGACAGAATGAGATTTCTGAGACAGGAGGATTGTGATGGAATCAGTAGGGGAAGATAATCTAAGTTTTGAGAACAGGATTGAAGAACAGAAGACATAGCTTGAGGGAGGCCCACTGGGAACCCCAGTTTCAATGAGTCGAGATGGCAGCATGGGAATGGAGAGGAGCTGGGAACATGAAGATCCCAGGAAAGAGAAGCAGAGCCTGACAGATCTTCCTTCTTGTTCTTTGATTAGACTTGTGGCACATTTTTGGCCTGTGGGAATCCTATGGCTGCTTTTACATCACATTTCTGTAATTACTCTGGGCCCCATCTCACCCTAGCCCTCCTTATAAAGCATTCACATAGAATACAAACCCACAGAGATGTGTTAGGTGATGTGATGGTTAGTTTTCTGTGTCAGTTTGCTTGGGCTACAGGATGCCCAAAGAGCATATTAAACGTTCGTTCTGGGTGTGTCTGTGGAGTGTTTCTACAATGAGATGAGCACTCACGTCAGTGGATGCAGTAAAGAAGACTGCCCTCCTTAGTGTGGGTGGCTATCATTCAGTCTGTCCAGGAGAACAAAAGGTGGGGGAGGGAGGACTATGCCACTTTTCTCCTGCCTTGCTGTGGAGCTGGGACATGGCATCTCATCTTTTCCTGCCCTTGGACTTGGATTTACATCATTAACTGTCCTTATTTTCTGGCTTTTAGGCTCAGACTGAATGACCTCACTGGCTTTCCTGAGTCTCTAGGGCTTATAGAGGACAGGTTTTGGGGGTTTCTCAGCCTCCAATAATTGTTTGAGCTAATTCTTCAAAATCAATCTTTCTCTGTCTCTGAAAAAAGTATATATTCAATTTCTGTTTCTCTGGAGAAGTATGACTAATACAGGGAGGGAAAAATTCAATCATGTGAAGCACAGGTCTCTGTTATTGGGTTGTTATGATGGTGATGTGTGTTCATGAAATGCCCAGGAAGACTCTGCACAGCTGGCCAGCTGGCTAGGACTTTAGGGAACTGTCCTTCTTACGGTTTGGTTTCCCTGATAGCTCAGCTGGTAAAGAATCCACCCTCAATGCGGGAGACCCTGGTTCGATTTCTGGGTCCGGAAGATCCCCTGGAGAAGGTATAGGGTACCCACTCCAGTATTCTTGGGCTTCCCTGGTGGCTCAGAAGGTGAAGAATCTACCTGCAATGTGGACGACCTGGGTTCGATCTCTGGGTTGGGAAGATCCCATGGAAGAGGGCATGGCATCCCACCCCAGTATTCTTGCCAGGAGAATTCCATGGACAGAGGAGCCTGGCAGGCTAGAGTCCATGGAGTCACAAAGAGTCAAACACAACTGAGCAACTAACACTTTCACTTTTCACATAATGAATGACAGATGCTTTCTGACATGCTTTCCATCTCCGCCACACCCTTCTGCACTACTAGCAAGAAAATAAAAATGGAAGCACGTGGAGATTAGGAACCAACCACTCATCAGTTCCTTCCCTTAACCCTCCCCATTCCCTTTCTGCACGTTTATATGTGAGTTCTTTGTGACATTGTTAATTGTCAGAAGACAGCTTCATGAAGCTGCTCTGAGTCTGGTAAGGACTCAGCTTTCTCAGGCACACTGAGGTGCTTGACAAACATCAGTTATATTTTCTCCCTGTACTCTAAAGATATTTTAGCCTGACATATTAGTTAGCCTTCATAGAAGCTGCTAGTATTCTTTGCTGCTGTTTTATGGTGATCAGTTTTCTTGAGGTTCAGCTTGTTTTGAGGGCCTGGTATGTCTGGCAGTTTTCTTTATGCCTGGCACAAGTGCTCACTAAGCAGTGGTTGAAAGAATGAATGAATAAATGAATCTCCTGGAGTGCTACAACAAGAGGTGAACTCACAAAAACAACACAACTTTGTGACCGATCGTGATTTTTGAAGAACTAAAAATAAGTGTACAACATAAGTTCAGAAATAGGTAGATAAAGTAACTTGGAATGTGGGAGAAAATGTAGCTTAAGCATCAAGTATATTTATGTTGACTTTAAATGATAATAAATGGAGGAATGGCCAAACTGGGATAGTGTCCATATCACAGAACTGTAGAATTTAGGGGTCATCTACTCAGATCCTGCAGGCTTTTAAACTGATGTTTATAAGAAAAAAGTTTGTCCATGGCACTGTGTCTGATGATTGTACCTGAAATAGAATCCAGAACGGGTATCCCCAGGTCTGCCCAAAGAATGCTGCTTTTGGAGGCTCATCCATCAGGGACCCCTCCAGAAGATCTGCAGATGCTGTTAGAGCTTGCAAGGCCCAGACTACTCTTCTCCAAAGGTCTTTGGCCAACAACTCTTCCTGAGGCTTTGTTGGTTAATATTGGTTAATGAAGATCTATTTCACTTCTAGAAACAGAAGTGCTAGCAGCAGAAGAAAGATCAGGAATGGAAGAAGAAGAGGGCTAGGAAATGTGGGGACGCTGGTGATGGTGGTGGGGGTGTGTGTGCCTGAGAACCAAGGTGATGGTGGCACAAGTTGTTATGGACTGAGTATTTTGTATCACCCTCAAATTCACAGGTTGATGCCCTGACCCCTTATGTGAAGGTATTTGGAGGTGAGACCTTGGGGAAGTTATGAGATTTATATGAGGTCGTGAGGGTGGATCTCCAAGATGGGATTAGTGTCTTTACAGGAAGATAAAGATGCCAGACCTCTCTCTTGTCCCTAGGAAGAGGTGGATGTCACAGAAGGCAGATGTCTACCATCTTTCAAACCTATCAACACCTTAATCTTGGACTTCCCAGCTTTCAAGACTGTGAGAAATAAATGTTTGTTGTTTAAGGCAGGCAGTCTGTAGCTTTTCGTTATAACAGCCTGAGCAGACTAAGACACACGTTGATGCTCTGAGAGTTTGGAGAGTCCCTTTCTGCTGCTGGAGCAGAAAATAAATACAAGCTTACAGTGAACCAGATATTCCAGGGAGTATTTACTAACCTATTCAGAGGTTGCTTTTTTTAAGGATGTATTTGAACTGGGACATGATATAAAGTAGGGCATTTTTTCCCCTGAGTATGGAGAGGCAGAGAAAATTACCCTGAGAGAGAGAAGAAAGAAGCAACCCCACAGAGCAGAGCAAAGCCTAGCAGTGACCCCCTCAGTGCTGGAGGGTAGAATGTCGGTTTCTGCTCGCTTCCCATCTGAGCCTGCTTCCTCTAGTTCCTCCTACTTGCCTGAAACTAATTTAAATGTTTTTGTTTCTTGCAATCAGATAGTCCCTGGCTGATACCTAGAGTTATAAATTGCAGTTTTTTTGCTTTCCTTCTCCCACAACAACAAACACCTAATCCAAGAAAGTAAAGAAAAGCAAAATCACCAACAATTAATGCAGCAGCGATTAAGCATTTATATGAAATTCTGGTTTCATTCATTGTTTGCAAACTGATCTTCCAGTCTGTCATTTACAATGATATTTCTATATCAAAATACCCTGTACATTCTTGACGCCCAAATTAATAATTTTTAAACTTATTTTAAAGTGAATGTCCACGGGTATGTAACAGCTTGGTCTATTTGCAGGTTAACATTAAAGGTAAAGTGGGCTTCCCTGGTGGCCCAAACGGTAAAGAATCTGCCTGCAATGTGGGAGACCGACGTTCGATCCCTGGGTTAGGAAGATCCCCTGGAGAAAGGAATGGCTACCCACTCCAGTATTTTTGCCTGGAGAAATCCATGGGCAGAGGAGCCTGGCGGCTTACAGTCTATGGGGTCGCAAAGAGTCGGACATGACTGAGTGACTAACACACACACATGGTGTAAAGAACATGGACAGGTTTGCTCCCCAGTGGCTCAATCTGTAGGCGCTATGGAGCACTAGCCAAACCCGTTAAGTTCTTTGGATGTCAGTTTCTTTCATCATTCCTAAAGTGGAGACAAGTATTTTCACCACAGAATTGTTATGAGGGGTAAATGACAGTCTACATAAATTACAATTGTCTGACTCATGATAGCTCTCAACAAATGGTTATTCTTTACTTCTTCTCTCTTTTTTTCTTACCACGGCCAGATGAAGTTCCATCCATTGACATAAATGTTAGTCCTCTACTTACGTAGGAACTTCAAACACATCAATTACTTGGCTTATTTTTGCTAAGCTCCAAATAGGTGTCAGTTGACTTTTGCATTATTACTCACAACCCTTTGTCAAAGTATATCACCTTATATTATTTGAAATGAATTATTTCATTATTCCCCAACCTTAGAAAGAGAAGAAGGATTTTTCCAAAAAGGCAGTTGACTAAATGTGTATCTTAACTCAGAGAGTTGCCTGCAAGTAATCTCTATTTTATGGAATGATGACCGTAGCATGAAGGGAAGAGTAAGTTCTTTAGGAGAGCAATAGAATGGCACCTTTTTAGATTCATTCATTTTATAATCAGCTAGAGGGACCCCGACTTGATTTCAGTGTGATTTAGTTTATAACTGGATTAAACTCTGCACTCCATTAAAAACCAATCAGGTGACTTGCCCTGCAGGAATTTTGCTTTTATGAAGTCATCATTTCAGAGCCCCTTACCTTCTTTTTTCTTGTGGATGAGTTATTTAGCCTACAGCTTTCCTGGGTTTTCCTTATTGGTGCCTTCATATATAAATTTGAATATGGACATGAGTAAATTGTAGATTCCCTGTTGGCTATGGCTTTGTTCTTTGGAGTGGAGATGAATTTCTCAAAGCTCTTTTCATCATCTATCCTGTGGATTCTATCACTGGAGAAGTTGAGAATTATTATGCAGAGTATGAGTCTGAGTTTAAGAAGAGATTGGAATATGTTTTAATAGAAGATGTAACGTAATCATCACGCAGATTATTGAGAGAAACAGCTGCATGACTCAAATGGAACAACAGAGTACCCGGGATTATTTCTGAGAGTATAAAGCCCATACCCTATTTCTTCTGTACTTACTGTAAGCCTCTACACATGTTTGGGCTTGATAAGTGTACTTTCTAATAACATTGTTAACATTGCTAATAACTTTAACACTAGGCATCCATTTTAGGAAATGAACTCTCATAGTTTGGCACCAGTAATAAGAACAATAGAAATAAGACTAAAAAAAACAACAAGAATGAGGAGGATTACTACCTCCTGAGCACTTGCTTAATGCCTGGCATTGTGCCCAGCATGTGACATGCTCATGGGCGCTTAACACTCAAAGCCACCTTTTAAAACAGGTTCTATTGTTATTTCCTCTTTACCACTGCTGAAATCAGATGAAGTTCCTTGCCCAGGAACACAAAACTAGTATACAGTATAGTGAGGTTCAAACCCAGGCTGTCCATTCTGCTGGCTAATTCCACCAATACTTGACACCTGATTCCACAGGAGAGTATTAGCTGAGCAAAATCAGACAACTTATCAGTGATGTGGGAACTATTTAGCAAATAGGAAATTTAGAGCAGTGGGAAATCTCTCCATGAGTGACAGATGTTGTTGAACACAAAAGTTCTTACAGACTGCTTGCTTCATTGGTTAAATTCAATTTTAGGAAGGTGCTGATTCACTGACATAGTTGCTTTGCATTAGGGCCAGATGCTGATTCAATACTTGGGACTGTTGCCTTTCGATTCAGTCTAATGGGAAATTAACAAGTGACTTCTGGGGAAAGCAAAAAAAAAAAAAGAAAAAAAGAAATGGCTAGGGTGGGTTACAGATAATAATCTTGTTCATCAAGGAGCTGCCAGTCCCCCACCCCCATCCCGTCCTCCCCTGAAGGCATCTCAGTGATGGCCAGTTGCTTTGTCTTGGTTGACACAAAACTCTGTTGTTTGTCCAGCTGTTGCCAAGTGACGCTTTGACATTTGCATAGACAGGAAGTGCTGGAAACTTGGGCTCCAACATTGCCCTGTCTTATTTTTATAGTAATTAGGAGTTAAAAATTATTTTTAGCTTTCTGGCAGGAATTATTTATTGCAGCTTCTATTTTAACTTTGTAAATAAAGTTCTATTTCCTGGTTGCTTGGAATGAGAAGTTTATGACTTATAGCATCTCCTGGAAGATGAAGTGGATTTCTGTTGTGGAGTTTATGAAACAACTTCCAGGACTGAGTAGCAGGGAATGCTCCATGGAAAAGCCTTGGGACGTACTTGGGAAGAATTACTCATTATTACCTGTAAAAGTATAGCACTTGTTTTCATTTTCTAAAATGTGTGAAGACTGGTAATTTCTATGGAATCAGAAAAAGCTCTCCTTTGTTTTGACAGCTTAGTAGAATGAAGACTATATGTTGCCTTGGCTCTCAGTCTTTCTTGGTTACATACATATCAGCTCTAGTTCTTTCAGCATACTGCATGTATTTCATCTTTGAATCAAGTCAGAATTCACTCGGAAGATACTACAATGTGCCTATGTATTAGTTCTCTTGCTGTCTTTGTTCTTTATATAATACTGTTTTTAAATGTTACTGTTTATTTTTCTTTTTCATATGATCTCATTAGGTTTGATTTGGAAAGGAAGGACATGATTAAGATCAAACCATTTGATATGTCTTGTATATGCTTGCACTGTAATGAGCAGTGTGAGAGGGATTCCAGAATATAGTAACAAAAAAGCCGCCAATGAGAGCCCTAATAGGAGGAAGAAAGAAAGAAAAAGGAAAGGGCATCCTAAAATACATATCATCACTTAGAAATCTACTCTGTTTCTTTCCCAAGATTAGGGTTAGAAATATTGATTTCTTGTCTATTGAATCAGCACCAGAAATATCAGTGAGTTAGCCACTATTGCCTCTACCTTGGGAACTTTCAAAATTGAATGTTTCATATTCTGTTCCCTGGTAGGTTAAAAAAATGCTGATCTTACTTGACGTATTGCATAAGTTAACAGTTTCTGAAAAGCTCTATTGACTTATCAGAAACAATCTCTAAATGCATAGCAAATGCAAAGTCATATTCAAAGAAGTCGACTGTAAGAACTTTGGTGCCTTGTGATTTCAACGTGCCTCTAAAGTGTGGGACCTTAGCTTGTAGTTTTCTCCTGGATTAAGAAGACATGTGACATTGCTAGTGGGAACCTTCTCTACAGCACAGGAAGCTCAGCTTAATGCTCTGTGATGAACTAGATGGATGGGAAGGGGGGTGGGGTGGGAGGGAGGCCCAGGAGAAAAGGGATATATGTGTATATATAGCTGATTCACTTCATTGTATAGCAGGAACCAACCCAACATTGTAAAGCAACTGTATTCCAATAAAAAAAAGGAAGATGTGTGAACTTGAACTGGGAACAGAACAGAACCACTGATGGTTTTGTTTGTCTTCTACCCCATTCTCTTGGCCTCTAAGTACACTTGTTTCTAGTGTGGTTGAACAAGGGAGAATATTTTTTAAAAACTATTTCATAAAAATATGAGTATTTAAAAATTAAAATATGAATATTTAAAAAAATGAATGTTTTTAAAAAATATTTCATAAAAATATGAATATTTTTTAGTGTGTGACCCTCTCAGTTTTAAGTCTATACCCAGGCTTTTCTCATCTCTGGGAGGTCACGGAAGTAGGTCCTCTACCAATAGTGACTTGGTGTGTGGGGAGGGTACGGTGTACCATCAAATCTCATTCCACTCAGGTGGATGTAAGCATTGCTCAGTGCCTTCCTGACTCTTGGCTGGAGGCTTCAGTTTCCCTACCACAGGCACCTCTCGTAGGTCTGTTCACAACATGGCAGCTTGTTTCTGCAGAAGAAGTGATGAAGGGAAGAGGGAAAGAGAGAGAGAGAGAGGGAGGGAGGGAAGGAATGAGGGAGGAAGGAAGGGAAGCGGGGAGGCAGGGATTAAAGGAAAAGCAGGAGAGTACCCAAAAAGTCACGGTTTCATATATCCTAATCTCAAGAGTAATGTGTCATCACTTCTGCCATTTTTCTGCTGGCCATACAGACCAAATCTAATACAGTGTGGGGTGAGACTTCACAGGGGTGTGAATGCTAGGAGGCAGGGATCATTGGTGGCCATTTAAAGGCTAGATATCATTGGATGCTGTTTATGATTTGGGTACCTTTTCCAGTAAAACTTTACTGTTTTGTGTTGATAAAGGATAGAGGAAGTATTCTGGGTGTTGCATGGTGTTCATACTGAGTGTTGTCTTTACTTGTCATTTAAAATGATGGAACTATGTTTTATTCTTGCATTCTGATCACTTTGAACATATGATAAAATTTTTTTAAACTGATAGTTGACAGCAACACATCTCAGAGTGTAGATTTATAACTGGTTGCTGCCACATGCATAATATTAATGGTATAAGGTATCCATATAATGCATGCATACCTAAAAGTAGCTTTATATTCTCAGAAACTTTTGGTCAGTTTTAGTATGTGAGATTAAACTTGGCTTTTCTTCACTCTTTCTGGGTTATTAGGTCTTGTTTCTCTTGAATTATATCCAGTTTGCTGTAATTCTTAATACCCTGCCTATACTGAAGATCTTACTTTTTAACCAATGGGGTGGACTTAAACAGCTTGAGACCTCAATGTCCAAATTATGTCTTGTACAGCAGAAAGAAGTATGTATGTTAATAGGTCCTGACACCACACTGTATTCCATCAGCTACTTTTATGAATTAACATCCTTTGGAGTATGGGTTATAGATGAACTATGTAAGAAATAGGTTGAGATCTAGTAAAACATGTCAGGACAGGAAACAAACCCTGGTGTTTGTGTAGAAGAATACTCAAGAGTTTTTAGAAACGGAAGAGAGAATGTGCTCTAGTGATTAAGTCGATCATAATGAGCTTGGTTTTCATGTCCTTATTTTATCCTGGAAGGTGGGAGGAGTTTGGCATCCTGGCCGAGTATAGACAGGGATTTGAGGCAAGAGGGAGGGGCTACTGGATTTAAGACCTCATTTTGGGTTGGCCAAAAAGTTTGTTCAGGTTTTTCCATCACATTTTACAGAAAATCCCAAACAAACTTTCTGGTCAACCCAATACTTAGGGTTCAGTGATAATAGAAGTTTTAACCAAATATATGTTATGGATTATCACAGTTCCTTCAACACAGTACTCTGTCCAGCCCTTGGAGCATGACAGCGTTGGTAGGCAAAAAACATGGTATGTAATTTATAACCCTGGGAGAACTGGGCTCTACTTTAAAAATGCTTTGTTTTTCCTATGAAGAGGGTGTTTATAAGTGACAGACTTTTTTCAGAATCCAGTGAAGAACTGGTCAGGCAGGGTTAGTCAGAGCTACACCAGAATCTTTAGCAATGTTGATCGTATAGCTCTTTCAGCTTCTGAAATCTCAAGTTCCAAAAATTTTGCTATACTAGCCCTCTGCCTACTGTCTATGACACTCTTTGGTGACTTCCTGGACACCACCGTGAATGATTGGCAGGGAATCCCAGCCTTTAGAACTCCTTTGGAAAAAAGATTATTCTACACAGCTGTAATATAAAGTAGATATGAAACAAAATATTTATATAGATTGCAAAAAAGAAATAAACTTCGACATTTCAAAAGGCTGTCAGATACCACAAACATCAACAAATTCAGAAAAAAAGCCAGAATAGCTTCTGGCTTCATGCATTGCAGTACTTGCTTCTCTTTTACTACCCACAGACTTTTGGTGCTGGGGTATGTGTGTGCTCAGTTGTGTCCTAGTCTTTGTGACCCCGTGGACTGCAACCCACCAGGCTTCTCTGTCCCTGGGATTCTCCAGGCAAGAATACTGGAGTGGGTTGCCATATCCTTCTCCATTTGGTGCTGGTACTGTGGAACTAATTCATATCACAATACTAGTTCAGACTTTGGGCCTTTAGGACCGAACTGGATGAATTGGACCTGTGGGTGAGATGTCCATTATTAGAAGTCATTGTTACCCTTGATGATTAGTGATAATTACACACAGAAGTTACTGAAAAACTCATAAGGATATCATACTAAACCCAAACCAAGGCATCCCCTACTTGACTTCCCATTATCAGATACTCAAAATGTACATGGCTTCCCAACATGAAGGAGGGCAAGACAAAGTGGAAAGAGATGGCAGTCTGTATCCATGGTAATTAAGGTATCTTACAAGTTTTGTGAAAATACATGGCCACAGGAACACATACTTAGGGCTCTTCTCAGAATCTGTACAAAGTGAGGGGCCCTGAAACTTAAGTGTCCTGAGCACCACTGGAAGTTTATCTTCGATGCCCAGACCTCAAACCATTATTCTGAAATGTGTTGACTGGTCCAGACCAGCTGATTATATTTTCCTTGACTTTAGGTCTTAACCCCTTATCACCTGGATTGGCAGCCTTAGAGATGTGAATACTTCAGCTGTCCTCATACCATAGCCAGCTGATCCAGAAGCAATATACCCTTCTCTGTCACATTCAGCATTTAGGCCCCGTGTTTTGGAAGACAAAATTGTGGTATTGATAGAGCATCACCAGGACTGGCTATAAATTGTTTTCTCTGTGCCTCTTTTCCAGGGGACATTGAGCCCTGAAAGGTTTTGAAGAATGCTAATTCAGGGCTTGCTTGCTATCATTTTACACCCCTGGAAATGACTTAAGGATATTTTAGTTCTCTGGAGACAGGATTGAAACAACTGACATCTTTCTAGTGGAGATGGGAACTAAAGCCATGATCAGAAAGTGAAATCATGAGCTGTTTGGACCTTGAGTAACATGAGCATTAATCTTATGAATTTTAAAAAGCAGGCTTGACTCATCTCTGCCTCCCATCATAAACACTTTCCTCCCAACTCCATGTATATTAAGCATGCATCTTGCGATGTAATGGATATCCCAGGTTAGATTTTAGTTTAATCCATCAAACATGTCCCTAAGCATGCGGAATTCTGCGTTATACTCACCCTGGGAAAAATCATGCAAGATCAGGCAGTCATGACAGGACAAGTAGGGCTCTGGGGACTCTGGTTTTTCAGGCTATCACATTCCTGTCTTGCTTTTCGTTTTCCTAATTTCAAGTAATTATCATCCTCGCTAATCTAACACATAGCACAAAAGCTTAACTTGTCCCCCCGATCTGCAGTTCAGATTTCCTCTGGGTTTTTATTTCAGTTCCCTCCTCCTTTCTTTCGTGAATCAATTCCTCAGTGAACAAAAGTCTCATTTTTCTGGTCCAATGCTGAATTTTCACTCTACGTTGGCAAGATTGTCTTATCTTTCCTGGTGGGAGACTTGGGCAAAAGGCAGACCTCCTGCTGGCTGGAACACCTGGCTGAACTTGGAAGGTAAACCAGGGAACATGTGACCAATGTAACCAATAGGCTGGGCGATATTTTTGTTTTCCTTTCCTCTTCTATTCTTTCAAGCTCTCCTGTGCTGTATAACCCAAAATAAGATCATGCACAACTTATGTATATGTTTAACTCAAAAGCATTCCGTGTAAAGATAAAACTGAAATTTCATCTTAAAGAGATCTATTCATCTAGTGCTTTGGAGGTCAGCCAGGAATGAACTCCAAATGTGAGACAGCAACTAAAAGCACATGCTCCATGTGACTTAAACCTATATTTTCAAATGGCCAATAGAACAAGCATCAAATGCTCTCAAGCTGCGACTCAGCTCATATGGAGGGATAAACAGAGGCCCCAAACTGTGCACTGAATATATAAGTCATCAAAGCAATTTTAAAATCAATTTAGCATTTGACCAGGAGCCAATACAGTTCCCCTGTGATTACAGTGATATGCTCAGGCTACTACACTGGGTACGATTCTGACAGCAGGGTTTTGTACATGCTGGAACCTATGCAGGACACCCCGCCCCCACTCCCTCCTCCAAGGAAAAACCATAATGAAGCATGACAATGGTGTATCTGTGAGATCACCAACACATGGGCACCAGTCAACTGTGAGGGCATTGATGAAATTCTGGTGACTGGTGAAAGAGCTCAAGACCCCAGCGTGGATGGTATGGTCCCCATCACATTTATAACAAGCAAAAGGAACCATCATCTCTGAATCTACAAATAATTAAGAACAGGCTTCTTTTAAGGATGGGGGATATTTTTGTTTATGGGGAGAGGGTCAGGACAGAGGGAGAATGACAGTGACTAAAACACCATTGCACGCCCTTATATTTTTAATCTTTATAAGAGAAAATAAAACAAATCTTACTCACCAGAGGCCCTTTTGACGTTGATATTTTCCCTCTTTAGATGAGTTCCAATTCTGTCTCTTTTTCTTACTCTAAGAAATTCTCTTGTTTCTTCAAGGTTTAGAGAAGCCCTGGTGTGAAAACAGGTTGGAGGGAAATAGGGGCCTGTTACACCCAGTTTTGCTTTTATCGTTGAACTTGTCTTTGACTCCTTCATTTTTTTTTTCCCACTGGAGCTTCAGAAAGAATCACTTGTTTCTCCTTGGGGAAACCAGAAGAGACCAGTGTCCCACAGCTGTGATCCTGATGCTGTGATACTGTTCCGTTGTAACAGGCTCAAAGCCAGATTTTCTCCGCAGCCATCATTTCTCCACCTTTCAACCTCAGGCTCATCATCTACAACCATTGCTTTTGCACTTGGTCGCCATCTGGCACGTCTGGAGCGCTGCCCTCCGTTTCTTCTCTAGCATCTCTGTGTGATGCTTCAGTCACTGCGGGCTCATTGGCTCTGTTGTGGTCCATCTTCACGTCCCTGGTCCTCATGGTCCAGGGAGAGGCAGGGGACAGAGGAATGGGCTCCCTGCACAAGCAGGCACACAACAGAGACTTTGTTCTCAGGCTCAGCTCCCCATTGGACCAAGTGGTGTGTACATTCCTGCCCTGGGTAAATAATACCTACGATCACCAAAGCCGCTGGGGCACAGCCCAGGTGAAATGTTACTACATGAAGGTCACAGATATGATGTGGCCTGCTCCTTGTGGAACCTTCCCAGGAAAGGCACAGTCATGGAAAACTGCTCTTCTTTCCTCCCAGGGTGTGAGGAACAGGCTTAGACAGCATCTCTGTGGAAACAAATGTCTTCATGGTCAGATCATGCTGATCTGCTGGACATCCAAACTCTCTTTCATGACTTTGGGGTCCCTCCATGAGCTCCCCACCTTTCTGAACTCACCCCCAGGCTCCATTGCCCTCCCCTTTATGTCCCAGATACACAGGCTGTCTGTACTTCACTCTTCTCTCTGTCTAGAATATTCTCACGTATCTTGCCACCTTCTTATCACCTAATTTTTAGCTTAATTATTACCTCCTCCTTAGTTCATTGTTTTCACTTCTTACTCCATTTTTTCCCCCCTTGGCAACTATACCTATGTGTATTTATATTTTAATTTAATTTTTTTCCATGTCTTTTTCCTTCCCTGGTAGATTAAGCTTCAGGCAGGAAGCTTGTTGTCCTATTTGATGCTGTGTCCCCAGGGCATGTGATAGGTACTCAATAGACAATTGTGAAATGAAAAGTGGATGGATGAAAATGGAATGGCCCAACAGTCGGCCTTTCTTGAAGTGATCTTCCTGTAGAAGTATTCCTTTGCAAAAATTGTGTCCTATATGATATCATAAATTAAGCTTGCCTACCAAAAATTGGGTGTTTTGGCAAATTTGGCAAAAGCTTATTTAGACTGTATTTAGGTAAGATGCCACTGAAGGCAGCATGAAGTGTCTGTAGCTGATTTGAAAGACTGTGCCTGTTTATCAGGGCCTGCCTGTTTTCAGGGTCTGCCTGTTACCAGGGACTTTAAACTTTGTTGAGGGTAGTAATGCCTCTTTGGAAGCGGTTTATACAAATAATAAGACAAAATAAAGTAAGAGCTAAACAGAGATCCAGCATTTATCCTTCTTCCTTTCTGTTCACATTCAAGTCCACCATGTGAAGTTTCTGCTTAGTAGATGTTGAGTCTGTTTACCAATTTTTGGACCCATTGCCGTATCTTCTTTGAGCCCATTGCTATATCTAGGTTTTCCTCCATCATCATAATAGGTCTCCTTATTCTTGTTCAGTCACTTAGTCACGTCCGACTCTTTGTGACCCCATGGACAGCAGCACGCCAGACTTCCCTGTCCTTCACCATCTCCTGGAGTTTGCTCAAACTGTTGTCCATTGAGTTGATGAAGCCATCCAACCATCTCATCCTCCGTCATCCCCTTCTCCTGCCCTCAGTCTTTCCCAGCATCAGGGTCTTTGCCAGTGAGTCAGCTTTTTGCATCAGGTTGAGCCAGAGTATTGGAGCTTCAGCATCAGTTCTTCCAGTGAATATTCAGGGTTGATTTCCTTTAGGATTAACTGGTTTGATCTCCCTGCTGTTTAAGGGACTCTCAAGAGTCTTCTCCAGCATATCTCTGACTCCCTTCGAAACTGGCTGTCATCTATTCTCCAATTTGTTGCTAAATGGTACTTCTAAGTTCAGAACCTCTGCAAGTCAATCGCCTGCTTAAACCTTGAAATGACTCCCACTTGCTACTGTATATAACCTTCAAGGCCCTATCTGAGCTGACCTCAGCCGATTTCTCAGCTTCATCCCTACCACACTCCATCCTCAGGCTACAAAGAGACACAAAGTTAAATATTCACTTTTCTAAATGACCCATGATCTCACTTGTCATGTGGCTTTTTCACAGATAACTCCCTCTGCCTGGAGCTCTCACTTACATCACAACACAGTTTCAATGTCTTTTTCTCTCTGAAGCATTCCTTGATCCCAAAGTCTGTTTGGTTAAACCCCTGGGACAGGGAAAGCTGGCATGCTGTAGTTCTTGGGGTCGCAAAGAGTCAGATATGACTTAGAAATTAAACAACAACTCACACCCCAGATCCCCACACCATCTCCCTTTAGAGCCTCAGGATTCTGTTTGCTCTTTGCTTATCTGTTTCTCTTGTTAGATCAGAACCTCCTGGAGCAAAAGAAATAGTACATGAATGATTCAGCAGGAAGTACAGTTGATACGCTGTAGGGTTTCTAAGGAGGAGAACACTGAAGGAGTCATGGAGAAATGACATTTACTCTGGACTTTGAAGGATGACCAAAAACTCAGTATAACCAGGGAGGAAGTATGAATATTTGAGGCTGAGGAAAAGGGCAAGGGGCCCCAGCATGGCTATAAGGGTGTAGAGGACAATGAAAATGGCTTAAAGCCGGATCAATGAGAGCTTTGAAGGCTAGACCACAGAGTTAAAGACGTATTCTGAAGCCAGAAGGGTTGTGTCTCTGTAAATGCGTGATGTGAACTGGTTTATGGATCAGAAAGGGTGAACAGAACGAAAGATGGATTGCCAAGGTGAGAGGGTAAAGGTAGTCAAGCCGCTGGAGACCATTTCAGTAACCCAGGTGAGGGTAAGGAGGTCTTGGGTTGAAGCAGGGGTGAGGAGGGGGCGGGTGAGGTTAGGGAGGACCTGGTGGAAGGAGAATAGACAGTGTGTCCTGTGGGAGAGGAAGAAGGAGGGTTGATCAGCCGGGAGAATGGTCAGGCGGTTGAGCGATGGGGCTGCCGGGCTGGGTGTTGCAAACAATAGTCCACTGTATGGAGGATGCGCTCCACGCCATGCCTTGCAGTTTAAAAGAAAAACAAAAGTAACAGATTCTGTGAAGGCCAAGGGAGAGGCCTGGAAACCTTGACTAATAAGTGGAAGGAAAAAAAAAGAGTTGTTTAGTTTGGCATCAAAAAAAAAAAAAAAGTCAAGGGGAGATGTGATGGCTGCTTTTGTGTGTTGGAAGATCGGCCGGTAGAGGAGATATTACGCATGTCCGGAAGGCAAACAAAGGCAGAGAGTGACCTGGAGCTCAGAGCACAGGCATGCTGTGGCTCCATGCTGGGGGAACCTCTCTAGACTGTAGAGCTGTAAGCAGCCTTGTCATCTGAAGAGCTTACCTGGACAAACAGCCAAGTACAGAGTAAAAGATCTTGTACCATAGAAGAGGGTTGGGGAGATAAGATAGGCGATTAGATTAAGTTCCCACAACCTCAGAGACTTGGGTGTTTCCCTCCATTGATGTCCTAATTCATACCATCTTTTTGTCATTTAGTATTGAAAACAGAGACTGTGGCCCGGAAATCCAGACAGGGAAGAGGAAATGTATTAGGAGAAGTGCTCTGATTCCCTGGCATGGGGGGGCTTGGATGGTGAAGTACCCTCTGGAATACCTGCTGACTTCCGCTCTCCTTGTTCGCTTTCTTCCTTTTTGTTTCCATAAACCATGGAATTGTGCTCTGAGCTGATCTGGCCATTTTGCTCCGTATGTACCACCCATATGGTGGTCAGGAAATACCCCCACTCATTAAATCCTGAATTCTCAGGGTTTTGAGACATGTGTGCTAAGTTGCTTCAGTCGTGTCTGACTCTTTGTGACCCCATGGACTGTAGCCCACCAGGCTCCTCTGTCCATGGGATTCTCCTAGCAAGAATACTGGAGTGGGTTGCCATGCCCTCCTCCAGGGGATCTTCCCGACCCAGATATCGAACCCATGTCTCTTATGTCTCCTGGATTGGCAGGCGGGTTCTTTACAGTGCCACCTGGGAAGCCCAACTTTAGACATAAAACAAGACAAATCTGGTGTCTGAGTCTCTGTCTACAGAGAATCCCTGTCTCCTTCTGCTGGGCTTGTTTCTCATTTCCGTCCTCTCTTTCCCCTCTTGTCTAACTAACTAGTTATCTCTCTCTCATCCTAGGGCTTTGTAAGCCATTGGTAAATTAGATCTTTTTCAAGGATCTCGAGATAAGAGAATATGCCAAATTCTCAATTAAAATATCAATGATAGTAAAGATTTTATATAATTTATGTCATTGGAACTGATATTTTCCTGTCGCTAATTAGAGCCAGGCCTCAAAACAGCCCTATGAGGTGAAGATATTGAAGCTTGGAGAAGTTAGGCAAATTGTTCTAAGTCACACCCCTAGTAAAGATGCAGAGCTGAGGTTCCGTGTCTGACTTCAGAGCCTCCTTGATCCTAAATCACTCAACTATCCCACCTCTTTTTTTCTGGAATAAACCTTTGGATAACCACCTCACATATACATGATCTTCATACTTTCACTGTCTCTTCAGACTGAAAACTCCCTGGAAGCAGGGAGCTTTGTCCAATACACAGTATGAAAAAAATAATAGATATTGATACTGTTTATAGGTTGAAATGATGCTATTTTGGATATATTGGGTTACTAAGCTACCAAGTTTAATTTCACCTGGTTCTTTTTACTTTTTAAAATGTGCTTGTTAGGAGACTTAAACATGCATGATGTGGTTCTTACTTGCTTCTATTGGACAGCATTTCTTGAGGAGGGGGAGTCCAGGAATTTTTGTTGCTGTTGTTCAGTCACTCAGCCATGTCCGACTCTTTGTGACCCCATGGACTGCAGCACGTCGGGTTTCCCTGTCCTTCATCATCTCCCGGAGCTTGCTCAAATTCTTCCACTGAGTCAGTGATGCTGTCCAACCATCTCATCCTGTGTCATCCCCTTCTCCTCCTGCCCTCAATCTTTCCCAGCATCAGGGTCTTTTCCAATGAGTCCTTTTCCAGGACTCTTCCCTGAGACCAATTCAAGTGTCATATTAAGGAGCTGGCAAAGGGAGGAAATCAGAGTGGAAACCGGAAACTCAGTCCCCATAAATTCTGAATGATACTCCACATGACTGAAGCTGCCATTTCACCATGGCTCTGCATTCTTGGTCCCTTTCATTCTCTAGACTCTTAAAGGTTTTGTTTAAAAACAAATGGCCTCACACTCACAGGATGGGTCCCTCTGTCCTGTCTCTCTTACCAATTAGCCTGTCCTGAGGCTAAGAACACAGCAACCCTCCCACCTTCGCTCCTGTTTTCCACATGGTCCCCATTCTGTACTGCCCAGGGTGGTCTGGGGTGTTGATCTATAAAGCCACTAACGCAGCCTCGGAGGTTTAATGAGAGGGGGAAATTCACACTGACCAGAGTTCCTTTCTGAGTAAGAATTGTTTGGATTGAATTGTTGAAATAATTTGGTGTAGCACTCTTGTGGAGAGGGGCAATGAACCAGAGACTACCAGCAGGTCCTAAAGTTACTAATTTGCCTTCTGAAGAGCACAGATTTGGTTAATTGTGGGACTTTTGTTCTGCTGAGTTGTGAGTACAAGTTTGAGGCTGGAAGGTGAATTGCTCAGGACAGTGGAGAGGAGGAAAGCAGCCACGGGCATTCTTCTCTCCTCTTAATCCATTCAGCAGATGTGCTTTTGTCAATAATTTAATGACTGTGCATGGGCTGAGAGAGCAGAGTATTAGTCTCTGGGGCACCCACATATCTTCACCTGGTACTGGCATGCTCTGATGAAAAGCATTTTCCTGATAGTTGCTTTTGCTGCCTGACCTGGTTTGGTTAGGACTGCATGTTTCCTGATGAAGAAATGACAGAGCTCTGTGTGTGTGTGTGTGTGTGTGTGTGTGTGTGTGTGTGTGTGTGTGTGTACAAGGCGTGAGAGACCGTGCCTTGAGAGAACATCTTCAGGAAAGCAAGGCAGGGGCCATGTCTTCAAACTACACTATTGCTTTCTAGGATTTAGTAAATAGAACTATTGCATTAATGAGAAATGCAAACAAATACATCCTCTTATGAGCCTGTGAGGCAGAAGTGACAATGAAAGATGCAGAGGGAAAGCCAAGGATATACTTGCTCAAACTATAATCTATCCAGTCTGTATGAAAAGAAAGGAAGCCTGTGACAGACTTAGAGAACAAACTTATGGTTACAGGGGGAAGGGTCGGTGGGAGAGGGATAGATTGGGAGTTTGGGGTTGACCGGTACACACTGCTAGATGTAAAATAGATAACCAGCAAGGATCTACTGTATAGCACAGGGTACTCTGCTCAATATTATGTAACAACCTAAATGGGAAAACAGTTTGAAAAAGAACAGATACATGTACACATGTAACTGGTCACTTTGCTCTACACCTGAAACTAACATGATATTGTTAATCAACTATGCTCCAATGTAAAATAAAAAGTTAAGAGAAACGGAAAAAAGATTCATCCATCTGGTCTCTCAATTCACTTCTAACTAACCAAGAACCATAAGCAGGTTCTATTCTTTTCTGTAACCCAAGGATGGCAACCTTCTTTCACTCCTTTCTAATAGTCCCTCCCCACTCTCCCTGGGCACTAAAGCTAGCATTCTGCATCCAGGGGATACTGACCTCACAAAGACAAGGGACTGAAGAGGGGCTTCTTGGTAGGGCCCGGCAGTGAGGGTGCTCCTAATCACCCTGGACCCCCGGAACTGATTCAGAGTTACTCTCTGTTTAAAGCTGAGTATGACTTGATCAGGCTCATGGCTGATTGCTGTTTCCTGAGCCTAAAATTGCAGAACCTGATACTGCATGTGATCAGGCAGAAGCCGGCTGTCTGAGTCCTGGAACTGGCTCTTTGAGTTGTGCTTGGAGAGCGTGTGAGATGCAGCAGTTCTGCACTTCTGGGCCACTTGGCTCCCAAAGCAGATGTGGGTTGATGAGTTTGCTGAGCTGCAGGGAGTTGTTTTGGACTTTCTTAAGAGCTCTGAAGGACAGAGATTCACACTTCTCCAGAGGGTGCCTGGGCATCAGCCCAATATTCTGACGGTGACTTGTCAACTTTGTGACCCTTCTAGGGTCTGCCCTGTGGAGATGCCCATTCCTATCATCTCCACGTGGGAAATCAGAAAAGTGCCAAGAGACATGCCCTCCTTCCAGAAATAGAGTCACAGATTAGCCCATTCTAGTGAACATGGTAACAACAGTTGCTGGTGATATTAGTCATATGAGCAAATACTTAAACGGGGCTTGCTGTGTGCCAACTACCATTCTAGGCTTTGCACACACCAAGTTATTTAATACTCAAACTCCGGTACTGTTGTTGTCTCCACTTTATAGATACAGAAACCAAGTCAGAGAGGATACATAGTTTAGCTAAGATCACACTTTTGATAAGTAGAAAACTCTGAATTCAACATGAGTCTCAGCTCTTAATCATATACACTAGATTGCCTTTCGCTATGTATTTACTCACTGAAACATTTTTTGTTTGTTCACTCATATTAGAGTGGGTGAGGTATGTAGCAGTACTTAGCAGTCACAAACAAATGTATCACAGAGACCCAAAAAAGATTCAGCCCTAGGCACTGGTCTCTATATCTCTGCACAGAATTGAGAAATTCTTAGTAACTTAGTGACTTAGGAATGTCCCTTAGACAGAAAGGATGATATATGTGAAATGCATACACTTGTCTTGGTTGTGTGCATGTGGCAGCAAATGGAATGGACTTCATTTGTTTAGTCAGATCTCTTTGACCCTGGGTGTGTAGTTGTGGCCCCTGACATAGGGTCTATGTAATTTCATCTCAATGCAAATTCTATGGTTTGGATTTTGAGAAAAGGAAAAAAGTCTTAAAACATACCTCAAAATCCCACGATCAGCCTGTGCAGACTTCCAGGGTTTGATAAGACAGAACAGGAGAAGGAAAGAAGCAATGATGCCTCAAAGGGTCACCAAACCACGAAGCAGCAATTTCTTATCAGGTGATCTAAATCTCTTTTCCAAAAGATAAAAATAAATTCAGGGAATTATTATTTCTTGGGTAGAAACTTTAAGAAAGTTTGCCTAATTCAAGCATGTCACTGAAATAGTGTAGTTTACTGTTTGTGAGAGTGTGCAGTACAGACCTAACTAATTTACTTAGATTTAGTGAGAAGATATGGAGGGTGTGTGTTTAACTTAAAACAGTATTAGTAATGGCGGGGATTAGGCCAAAGGGGTGGATTGTGCAGACTCATATTCTCTCCCCTGCCACCCATCTCAAGTCCTTAGAATGAACAGATATAACTTTTAAATGTGTTTAAAAAGGGTAGCATTAGTGGGTCAGGAATTATGAGTAATCTCTGAAAGTTAGAATTTAGATGAGATCAGATTAAAGAAGGAATCCACAGTCCAAAACTGTCCAGCTCTTTGCAACCCCATGGACTCTATCTAGCCCTTCAGGCTCCTCTGTCCATGGAACTCTCCAGGCAAGAATACTGGAGTGTGTTGCCATTACCTTCTCCAGGAGATCTTTCCAACCCAGGTCTCCCGAATTACAAGCAGATTATTTACTGTCTGAGCCACCAGGGAAACGCCTTATAATTGGTGCAGGGGAAGGTGTGGAAGGACTTGACAGGGGCCCTGAGGGAGCTGGAGCTAGAGGTGGTGGGTGGGGAGAGGGGAGGGGTGTGAACGAATCTTTGAGGTGAGAGGCCTCCTTCCCTCTTGTACATAATAGCTGCTCCTCTGGGAGGTGGGGTGATGCCCAGGGTGGTTGATGATACCACAAAGGATGATGACCCCTGTGCCAGGACTCTAGGGTGATGATGGTTTGGAGAGAGGCTGTGATTATAGACAGGCTAATGGGAAATAGTTAATAAGATGATGACCTCACAATCCCAAATCATGACACATTAAAGGAGGACCATCATCAAAAACAGGTATCTCATTTAGAAATAAGGAATATCTGAAGGGATATAATTATATGTATAATTACTATTTTCAGAGATCTGTGTGAAAATACTATTCTGCACCCTATCAGCCTGTCATTCAAATATGAAGGTAAAGTAGGACATTTTAAACAAGACACTTCAAATATGCTACTTGTGAACACTATTGTGAAATAATTAGTAGAGAATATACTTTAGCATTGTTAAAAATAAACTCAAGAAAAATATGGAAGCAGTACTGAGTAAAAAAAAGCTTAACTTATAATTGAATCTTAATTATTTAAAGTGTAATAAATTTGGAACTAAAATCTCATATAATTTCAACATGTGGATGCTCAGGGAGAGGACAGGAGGTTGTAAGTATGGATTAGAACTAGGCTTCGATAGGTAAATATAAGTTTTACATAAATTTTGAATATGCATATTAGAAATTTGAGTTAAACTACTCAAATAGAAGAGATAGGAAATATAACTTCTAAACAATTACAGGAAGAACATGGAATAAACACGACGTGTAAAACAAATATAAACAACCTAATGAGTTTATAAAATAGTAAAATAAGAAATAATAATGCACAATAAATATAATACACACAAAAATACTGGTTGGAACAAATTCAAAGTATGAGAAATAAATGTAAATGGTTTAAGTAACTCTGTGAAAAACAAAGAACTACAGGTAAGAAAAATGAATATCCAGCTGTGTTCCTTATGAGACACATGAAATGACCCAAGTTGGTGAAAATATATGGATAAGTAAAGGTACTCTAACCAAATACTAATAAAAACCAATAATGATAACAAAAATCTATTGTAATATATTAATATTAGACAAAATAGAATTCAAGGTCAAGATTAATTAAAGAGAAAAGCAATTGTACATAATGTTGAAAAAGGTTCAAACCAACAACAAGTATACTTTATGAACACCAAATTACCTAAGTCAGAAATCACTGAAAGTAGGAGTAAAATACACAGTGTTTAGAAACTGACAGATCAAGTAAGCAAAGTTTAAAATAAAACTATAGTGAATCTGAATAATAATTATCAAGCTTGATGTCCTTCAACTATCAGGATCATGAGTTGGTTACTTGGGGCTACACAATGCAGGATATAAGACATATTATTTTGTTTCACAATATATGCCATCACAGAGGCCCTGACCCCATCACTCCACTCCTCCATTCTTTCATTTCTCTCTCTCTTCCTTCTGTCTACCTACCTATTTTACTTTATTTGTCCTAAAAACTCAAACAGTACAAAGGAGAGAAAGGATAGAGAGAAAGGATCATTCTCTGTCCTCATCTATCCTTCAGTTTCCCAGTTCTCCACCCCAGACTCAACTTCCATTTTCAGGTTATGTACCATTCAGGATAATCTATGCAAATACAAGTTTAAACCAGTATGTATATATCTATGTATTTAAGTACATATTTCTGCTTTTTTAAGATGCATGCATTAGACATATGCATTTCCCCAAGTTAACAGTTTTTCATAGCAGCATTTTTTTTTCACATTTAATATAATTAGACTTATTTCTTAATCCTTTACTTTTTTTTTTTTTAATAGAAGTGTAGTTAGAATTGGACATGGAACAACAGACTAGTTCCTAATCGGGAAATGAGTATGTCAAGGCTGTATATTGTCACCCTGCTTATTTAACTTAAATGCAAAGTACATCATGTGAAATGTCAGGCTGGACCAAGCACAAGCTGGAATCAAAATTGCCAGAAGAAATATCAATAACCTCAGATACGCAGATGACACCACCCTTATGGCAGAAAGTGAAAAACTAAAGAGCCCCTTGATGAAAGTGAAAGAGGAGAGTGAAAAAGCTGGCTTAAACTCAACATTCAGAAAACTAAGATCATGGCATCTGGTCCCATCACTTCATGGCAAATAGATGGGGAAACAATGGAAACAGTGACTGACTTTATTTTTTTGGGCTCCAAAATCACTGCTGATGGTGACTGTAGCCATGAAATTAAAAGATGCTTACTCCTTGGAAGACAAGCTATGACCAGTCTCGACAGCATATTAAAAAGCAGAGATATTACTTTGCCAACAAAGGTCCATCCGGTCAAAGCTATGGTTTTTCTAGTAGTCATGTATGGATGTGAGAGTTGGAATAAAGAAAGCTGAGCATCGAAGAATTGATACTTTTGAATTGTGGTGTTGGAAAAGACTCTTGAGAGTTGCTTGGACTGCAAGGAGATCCAACCAGTTCATCCTAAAGGAAATCAGTTCTGAATATTTGTTGGAAGGACTGATGTTGAAGCTGAAACTCCAGTACTTTGGCCACCTGATGCTAAAACTGACTCATTGGAAAAGGCCCTGATGCTGGGAAAGATTGAAGGCGGGAGGAGTAGGGGACAACAGAGGATGAGATGGTTGGATGGCATCGCCCACTCGATGGACATGAGTTTGAGTAAGCTCCGGGAGTTGGTGATGGACAGGGAAGCCTGGCGTGCTGCAGTCCATGGGGTCACAGAGTCGGACATGACTGAGTGACTTAACTGAACTGAGTTGATTTGTAATGTTTCGGGTGTATAGCAAAATGATTTGATTATATACACACACAAACACACACACACACATATATGTATATATATTCTTTTTAAGATTTTTTTCCATTATAGATTATTACAAGATATTGAATATAGCTCCCTGTGCTATATAGTAGGTCCTTGTTGTTTATCTATTTTATATGGAGTAGTGTGTAGCTGTTAATCCAAAAATCCTAATTTATCCCTCTCCTGCTCCTTTTCCCTTTGGTAACCAGAAGTTACCATAAGTTGTTTTCTATTAATATGTATGTAAGTATATTTCTGTTTTGTAAGTAAGTTCATTTATATCTTTTTTTTTTAAATTCCACATGTAAGTGATATCATATGATATTTGTCTTTTTCTGTCTAACTTCACTTAGTGTGATAATCTCTAGATCCATCCATATTGCTGCAAATGGCATTATTTCATTCATTTTCATGGCTGAGTAAGATTCCACTATATATGTACCACATCTTTAACCATTCATCTGTCAGTGGACATTTATGCTTTTTGTTATGTCCAGAGGTATCATTTTAAAGTTCTAAATATGGTTCTCTTGCATGAGTATATCATTTTTTGCGACCATTGTGAATAATGTGTCTCTGACCATTCTTATACCTATATTGGTGACCGGTTTTCTAAAAGTAGAATCAAATGTAAATGAATGGAAAAAACATTTTTAAGACTTTTGAGTATGTGTTGCCAAATTGTTTTCTACAGTGTTTTCTTGTTTTTTTATTATGAGTTCAACATTGGTTACCCAGATACTAGTGTAAGTTTGTATTTTAACAAATGAATAAAATTTTAGCTAAGAAATCTGCTAGTGATAAACTAAGGGTTAAGGAATACTAAACCTCTTTGAAAGTGAAGACCCAGGCCTGTTTTTTTGTATATTCAGGTTATCAACCTGCATTTGCTGTAGCCAAGATCAAGCTTCATGCATGTGCATTTTTTATTGTAAGTTCAGTTCAGTTCAGTTGCTCAGTTGTGTCTGACTCTTTGCGACCCCATGAACAGCAGCATGCTAGGCCTCCCTGTCCATCACCAACTCCCGGAGTCCACCCAAACCCATGTCTATAGAGTCGGTGATGCCATCCAACCATCTCATCCTCTGTCATCCCCTTCTCCTGCCCTCAATCTTTCCCAGCATCAGGGTCTTTTCAAATGAATCAGCTCTTCGCATCAGGTAGCCAAAGTATTGGAGTTTCAGCTTCAACATCAGTTCTTCCAGTGAACACCCAGGACTGATCTCCTTTAGGATGGACTGGTTGGATCTCTTTGCAGTCCAAGGGACTCTCAGGAGTCTTCTCCAACACCACAGTTCAAAAGCATCAATTCTTCTGTGCTTAGCTTCCTTTATAGTCCAACTCTCACATCCATACATAACCACTGGAAAAACCATAGCCTTGACTAGACAGACCATTGTTGGCAAAGTAATGTCTTTGCTTTATAATATGATGTCTAGGTTGGTCATAAAACTTCAGGATAAAAAATGGGAGTGAGATCAAAGGAATTCAGTATCCCTTGGCTTTCTCTGAAGTTTAACCTTAAGTATATTTTGTACCTTTATAATAGGATGAAGAGAGAAAAATCTTCTTTAGAGGAAATGGCAACATGGCAAAGTTTTGTTTTAATGGGTCATACAACCCTTTTAAATGAGTAAAGCATGAAGGCAACCAAACTTGTTTCACGGCATAAAGCACCAAATATAGGTGTGATCATGGGGCTATGTCCATGGTTCCAAAACAATAATTGTCTCTTAATATACTCCTAATATAGTACCAATGGGGGGATTTTCTAGAAAATTAATTTGGAATTGGACATTACTACATATTATATCAATATCTTAAAGATTCATAATTCACATTACTGTATTAATGGCTCTGAGAAACCCAGTTTCAAATCTCCTTAACTTCACATTACTCAGCATTTTTGAAGTTTATTTAATCAATAACTCACCCCCACCCCTTTTAAAAACATGTGAGACCTATTAAATAGCCTCAGAGGCAGGGTTCTGGAGAGCATAATGGTCTATAATGTGGTGGAATCATTGAAATGATACCAAAGTGTTTTGTTGGTACAATTTCTGAGTAATATCTTCAGACTGTTGAATGGCAAGGCTGATATTTTGGGACCCATCATTCAGCTAAGTCATAGGAATGAATCATGCTGAATTAGATGGCTTTAACTTTTCTTGTCTCTGTTGATTCCATCTTGATACTAAGATATAATTAGCTATTCCCTCTAATTACAGCAGATGCTAAGAAGTTCCATGATTTTCTTCAGACACCTGTGAACAGGTAAAGGATACACAACACAGTAATACTGTTTTGTAGACTTGCCATTTCTTACATTCAGTCTGATCAGAGTCTGTTAATATCCATTTACCCTCAAAACAAACAAACAAACATGTTGAAGCTGGTAGAGGATTGCCAAGAGAAGGGACAGGAAGCCATTGTAGGGTACAGCCCCTATCCCCAGCTCATCTAGCAGTCTGACAGCAGTTATCTTACGTGATCAATAATGACTGAGATCCCTTAATTCTGCCTACCAGTAACTAACAGGAAATTCCTTAATTATATGCCACAATTTAAAAAATTATAAATGACATTGATTAATCTTTTCACTTCACTCACTACCTATGTCTCACTTCAGTTCTATATTATGCTATAAATTACTTCTGTTAAAGAGATTTAAAATGAAGCTTTATTTTATTAATTTTTATGTCTTTATCCCTTTCTTTTGAATGAGAATGGACAGATATTCATTATAAAGAATTCAAACAATCAGAAACGTCTAAAGTAAAAAATAAATGCTCACTGTTCCCCTAACCCTACTATTCAAGGAGTAAGTGATGTTAATAGTTTGCTATGTATACTTTTATATCAGGATAAATAAACATTCATATTTTTATACATTTATCCACATGTAATTTTTATTTCACAAAAATCTTATTGCTAATTTTATGTTCCTAGAGCTTATTTCCCCTCCTTAATATTTTTTTTTTAAATTTATTTTTTTTTGGTCATACATTGATATGAATCAGCCATAGATTTACACGTATTCCCCATCCCGATCCCCTCTCCCACCTCCCTCTCCACCCGATTCCTCTGGGTCTTCCCAGTGCACCAGGCCCGAGCACTTTGTCTCATGCATCCCACCTGGGCTGGTGACCTGTTTCACCATAGATAATATACATGCTGTTCTTTCGAAACATCCCACCCTCACCTTCTCCCACAGAGTTCAAAAGTCTGTTCTGTACTTCTGTGTCTCTTTTTCTGTTTTTCATATAGGGTTGTCGTTACCATCTTTCTACATTCCATATATATGTGTTAGTATGCTGTAATGTTTTTTATCTTTCTGGCTTACTTCACTCTGATAAGGGGCTCCAGTTTCATCCACTCATT